>NC_073313.1:54215007-54409036 GCF_027595985.1 Sorex araneus | reverse complement strand
GAAGGAAGGAAGGAAGGAAGGAAGGAAGAAAGAAAAGAAGGAAGAAAGAAAGAAAGGAAGGAAGGAAGGAAGGAAAGAAAAGAAAGAAGGAAGGAAGGAAGGAAGGAAGGAAGGAAGGAAGGAAGGAAGGAAGGAAGGAAGGAAGGAAGGAAGGAAGGAAGGAAGGAAGGAAAGACCAAACAAAAATATTCAAATTAAAGTCACAAAAAAGGGGATGAGGGAATGTGCCATTATATCAAGGATGTTTTACTAATTAGTATTTTAAATATTAAAATTTATATTTAGGCACATATGCTGTCCAAGCCCATGTGCTACTTGTGCCCAGGAGGTCAAGCACATGTGGCACCAGAGGACATGTGTCACCTGTGGACATGTGGTGCCTGCATCTCCCCTCTTGAGATGTTTACTGGAGTTCTCTACACCTTTGGAGAAGCCCCTGTCTCTCACTTGAGCACATTACTCTTACTCTCACTTGAGTGCATTACTCTTACTCTCACTTTGCTCTCCCTCCTTCCTCTTCCTAAAAGCCTCTCAATAAAATCTGTTTTTATTTCACTGCTTGTCTACTTCTAACATTCTTTTTTTGCAGAATAGGTTTCTTCCCTTGGAAACTCTAGGACTGACTCCTTTCCTGCAAAGATCTATTCCTCACTCCAACCCGAGTCTATGGGTCCCCAAGGGGGGGCGGGGTATATAATTTACATGCTAGGTATACTAGCTAGGTTTACCTAGACCTCCCTTTCTCCCTTAGGAGACTATCACCAGCTTTCCAGTTTGTTGAGATATGGAATTTTCTGTCCTACATTTCTGTGAATAGTGTTGAAAAAAATAAAAAGTCACTCAGCTGAACTCTAGTTTGACAATAAATACAGCAATAAATTATCCTAACACCTATGATAATCATACAGGTTGTTTTTTCTTTCTTTGGTTATGTGGAAAAATGAAAAACTAGGGAGCCATTGGCGTATTATTCTTTTCACAGTCTATGTAAGTAATGAACCATTAAAAAAAGTGGTGCATGGTATCTATACCAGTCAGATCAGTTAGGTCTTGGAATATGAGTCTATTACCATACAATACTAATTGCTATCTATTATCCATAATTAGCATACACATATTTATTCAATTGTTCCTATACTGAGGGATTTACCATATCTTTCAGTAATTTACATTTGTGAAGCCTTCAGTGAATTATCAAATGTAGCTGTGGAGCCAAGTCAGCACCTTAGGAAATATCATGTTACTATAAAATTTAAGAAGTTAGTAATAATTAGCACTAGATTATGAAAAAATGGAAATAATTTATATCAAGATATTTTTCCAATAGAGGAAAACTGAGTACAGATTAGTTTTATAGTGTCACATTTTCCACATTTTCTGCAAAAGATAATTGCATAAATAGCCAGATTTTTTGCAAATATGAAATAGAAAAATCACAGCGGGGAGGGTGTTTGCCTTGTACGCAGCCAACCCGGGTTCGAGTCCTTCGTCCCTCTTGGAGAGTCTGGCAAGCTACTGAGAGTATCCCGCGCACACTGCAGAGCCTGGCAAGTTACCCGTGGTGTATTCGTTATGCCATAAACAGTAACAAGTCTCACAATGGAGATGTTACTGGTGCCCACTCGAGCAAATTGATGAACAGGATGACAGTGACAGTGACAATGACAGACAATAAACATATGTTAAGATTCCGTGTACTAATCTGTGACAGACTCTGGGGAGAGAAAAAGACATCCTAACCTGGGTCCCAGAGTCATTGCTATAGATGGCAGAAACATTCAGGCTTAAAACTTAAGACTGTGGAAGGGGGGTAGGCCAAAATCCACAGTGCTGATGGGGCTATCCTGCCTCTGTGCTCAGTACTGACCTCTTATTAGTTCTTAGGACATCATATGTGGTGCCAAGAACTGAACTAGGGTTGGCTAACTTATCTCCTGTCCTAGCTCTGCAGCCCTTAAAATTTTAAGTTAAAAAATATGCACCTAGCAAGTCTCTAGCCTCTATTCCGTAAAATACATGTGAACAAGGTACTATGTGCACTCTGAGAAAATCCTCTCTGGATTTTCTACACTGATATTAATTGGACTGTTAACTGTTGTCAAATATCCAGCTCAATCAAATAACAGAATTCATAAGAATTTAACTCTTTCTAATTCATTGAGTCAAATAAAAAGAACTCAACCCCCTCCCTAAACACTAATCTGTAACAGTAGAAACATTAGCTAATCTGTGGTACATTGTTCTTACTTTTTTTGGATTTTGACCTCATGGGCCAGAAATGGCACTGCAGACCCAATATTTTCTAAATCATCTAAAAATGTTTTCTTTTTCCCCTTTAAGCCTACTATATGAGCTAAAATGAAAACTCTGATAATAACATTTATTAGCTTTTTTATTATGAAAATGTCAAACATACAAAAGCAGAGAGGAACATACATAATAAACCATGGTTTAACTATCACCCAGTTTCAACAATTATGAAAAGAAGACCAATTTTATTTCACCAACATTTCTTATGCACTTGAAATTCACAGGCTTTTTACTTTAAAGTAAATTTCAGACATCCTTTTAACCATAAATATTAGCGAATATATCTCTAAAAGATACGGACTATTGTTTCTGTAAAATCACAATAACCAGGAGTCCAACTAATACCCAATAACAGGTCAATTTTCAAATTATCCTGATTGTCAGTAACTATTTCAGAGTTTGTTCAAGTCAGCATCCAAAAAAGATCTATATATTACAATTTATTATGTCTCTTGTATTTTTCAATCTATAAGTTCATCCTCCTCTTTCTTCTGAAGAAATTTAGTCACTTCTCCTTTTTTTCTTAGTTTAGGTTCTCCTGATGTCATTCTGTGGTGCAGAGTAATGGTTTTCTCTTCCTTCCATATCCTTCATATGATTACTTACATCTAGAGGCACAGTCAGATTGGATTCAGATGTTGGCAATGTTATACTATACTACCATTAGGAGGCACATAATGTGTGGGATGTCACAGGCATATTTGTGAAGCTTAAATTTGTAATCTCACAGTCACCTTGAAACACTTGTGTAACATTTGCTATAAAAAGCCACATATGATAGATAGTATTTACTGTATTAACACCAGATTAGAAAGTGAATTATTTACCACTCATAGTCACTAGAGAATATTAATAATTTAAATCACCAATTATGTTCAACTATATTTAAAATTACCTCTTATATGATGGATGTATTAAAAGACTAAGAAATCAAGGTACTTGCACTCAAGGTTGTATAACCTGGTGGAAAACAGACTTGTATAGAAATTCAGCAAGTGCTACTAGATCAGAAGCCTATACAAATAAACTAGTAGTGCAACAACTTAGATAATAGTCACTATAATGAATAAGGAAAAATATATAAAAGCATAGAATGAGCTGTGTCCTTTTGAGTGGGAAAGCATGTGTGCTTCACAAGTCTGCTCATCACCAGATTCACATACTTGAATCTTTTAAAGTTAATCTGAACCTCTATGCCATTCACCTAAAAAATCTCACTAACAGCTTCACTGGTTGGTCAATTTTTTAATCAGTACATATTTATTGGGATTCTATCACAATAAACAATTACTTGTATAAGAAAATCCTTCAGTGAAAATCCTTCAGCTCTGCTGTGAGGCCAGAATAGAGCCTCTAGGAAAAACAGACTGTCTGAGATAAATGATCAAGATAAGAAATCAAGAATACTCGAGTAGTAGATATTTCTAATCTGTGTATAATTGACAAACATCTCCAAATTTTAGCTACTGTTCTAGACTCAGGGGATATGAGAATATTCAGTATGATTCCTAGACCTTAAAGGAGTCAGAGTCTAAATAAGCAAAAAAAGTAATTTAGAACGATAGTTATAATACTCAAATGATGGTGAGAATATTTATATTTTTGTTGAGAGCTTTCACAAAAGGAACCCTAAAAAGAACATACTGGTAAACTGTTAGAACCCTGAGCTCTGAAGCAGTATTTTCACCATCTTTTTCCTCAGTTACCAACTATTGATAGGGACGTTAGAGTAGCAATTCCAATTTCAGAGCCCTTTTATTATGTGTTCAAAAGGACCCTCTAATGTTGCCATATCTTTACAAGATGCTTGTCCCTGTCTCTTCTTCCTTCCTCTCTCCTAAATAAAACATGTTGAAAATTTTAGTTCTCTATGAAACCAAAGAAATTCACAATATTTATAGCTAACCCTCCATTCCTTTCATAACTTCTTTCACCAGTGCTCTACTCAAAAGAAAATCAAAAGAAGTTTCTTAGGAAACATAATTCATTGAACATTTAGGAAAACTGCTTTGAGTATACTGATAATACCTTTATTCCAACATGTTGTCCTAAATATCTTTTTAAGTATAGGCACTTATCCAGTTGGTTAAAAATACATTTTTAAAAACTGTTTTAAAACACTGCTAAATTAATCCCTCATATATGAAAGATTTTTTGGGCTAGTGCTATTTGGGAGTATGAGCTAAAAGATTCATTTCTACATTTTCACTATGATCACCTTATAAATAATCCATGAGTACTATATAATGACTTTGTAGGGAAAAAAATCCTAACTGCATTGCATCACCTTCTTGGAGAATGAAGATCATAAACCCATTTATTTTCTTTAAAAAATATGTGTGAACTATTTTAACCAGATTTTTTTCTGTTTTTTGGGTTCTTTCATTTATTTTTTCCAGATTGAAGTCCATAAGAATATATAGCAACAAGTTCCCATGTGTGATTTTGAAAACTTAAAGTATGATAACTAAAACATTACTGAAATTGCTATTGAAAGTCATGGGAGATTTGATTAATTTTAGTACTTTCACATTTGTCAAATACATAACTGAAAATTCAAAGCATAATATTTTGCATTAAGAATGTCATGCTTAAGTTAAGCCTCCCAGGCATTTGTGGGAGCATTTTAGATGGCCATGGTTAATGTATGACATAGTAATAAATTAGGTTTACTTTGAAAATTCTCAAGGTACTGAGAGTATCTATTCACTGATTTGGATTGTAGTAAGAGGAGAGGTCAACTTATAAGATTTAGGAAATCTGTTGAAAAATAAGAATTTATTTATGAATAAAGAAGTAATTAAAATTTAGCAAATCTGCTTTTAAAATTATATAATTTGTTTTGAAAAATGAATCATTTTCTACTGTACCCATTCCTCAGACACTAATGTTTGCAAACTACAATATGTACTTTAGACAGATTTATATAAAGCCAAGATCTTCTTTTAAAATAGTGACATCAAAGTTTAAAAATGATCATATGTAAATATTCAGTAATTGTTAATCTTAAAAGGCTAGTTTGTAGTGTAACAAAATATTTAAATCACAACTATTATCTAATAATATTTGTTGACATACAGAATATTAAGATATTAAGTGTCATACATAGAAAGGTATCACTGATCCAAACTCTTCAAAACCACTATCCTAAACCTTCCTGAGAAGATAAGGAGTTTTCAGCAAAGTCTAGACATTCAAATTTTCTGTGTTCAGGGTACGTAAGAGTGACCCCTCCAAAATTAGTTGAGTGACACAAAACACCTATCAACAGTAATTAAGAAATATGACATTTTCTAGATTACCCTAAAATTAGGATTATTTCCTCTTCACAAAATAGGTTTTACCTCTGCCTAATTTTTGACATGCTGGGTAGAATAAAAGCTGTTCCAAAAGAGGATTTGAAGCATCTATCAAGCAAGGCAAAGGATAATTTAACTGGCACCCAGAAGAGTTCATGGTGTAAGAAAAACACTTTTATTTTAAACTTTTAAGAGAGATTAGTCAAGTTTCCTAACAGGTTGAGAAGCTAATAACAGCTGAATATCCAGAAGGTAACTCACTGGACTGGGGTACATCTACCATGTAAGATTACATTGCTTTGGCAACAGACACATTTAAATAGAATATCACAATTTTCAAAAAAAGAAATAACATTCTTTAAGACTTAACTTGTAGAGAACTGCCAGCGTCTGAAATAGGCAGTACTCCATGAATACAGTTTTCACGGCAAAAATGTACAGATCAGAATGTTTGGCTAAAATTGAGCTATTTTCAAGCAATATTTGGCCACACTACATTTAGGTTATATGGGAAATCGCCATTTCAAATAAACAGAATGAACCTCTTGTGAAACAGTGCTTGGAAATGAAAATGATCTATATATGAATAAAGGCAGTTTTACAGAAATAAAAAAGTAATAGTGGACTGTGGAAAGAGCACAAGATTGTAAAGTTCCCTAAAGTTGTACCTTTTTTCATTCCAGACTGGTCAATTTACAATTGCCATCATAAAAGGCTGAAGGGGGCTTGCCTACAAGGGTTTATGCTGTGAATTAGAAAAGAACTTAAGAGAAAAATTAATGACAGTCACAACTATGTTGATCAAATTCTGAATAGGCATTCAATTCTAAAGAAAGCCCCCGCCACGCTACCCACACTCACCCCAGCTCCAGACACAGACACATACGATGGGCTAGGTGAGCATTTCAGGCACCTTTCAAAGAACCCGAATTGGCTTTGGCTTACCTAAGAAACACGTGACAGTACTACCAGAAGCGATTTCCAAGCATCTGAACAGCGTGCAAATTGTCTGAGAATGGTGCTCAGCTACTGAGACAGTTTGCAAGCGTGATTCAGAGAGCTGCCAAGGAAACAAAAGAAGCCCCCCTCCTCCCCCTTGAGACCGCACATGGCATGAGAGGTGCGCCAGGCATGATTTCTGGTAAGGTGGGCGGAAAAGCAGTCGTGTGCGCAGGAGAGGTACATACTAGGGAGCGCTGTCTGGCAGCGCCGGGGCCACGGAGTTGCCATTGGTCGGGGAGCCGCCCAGCTTCAGTTTCTCCAGATATGCGGCGTGCACGGGCTTGTGGCACTGGAGGACCTTGATGGCATCTTCGATCTTGAACCACTCGCGTTTCCTGCCGATGCTCAGCGAATCTTCCCAGTCGTCCAGAATCTCGGTGACGGTCAGGACGTACACGTAGGTGCGGTGCTTGCGGTCTTGGTTCTGCTCGAAGACGCCGAGGAGCCGGCCTAACTTGCCCCTGACGCCCGCCTCCTCGTACACCTCCCGGACCGCCGCGCCGCCCGGCTCCTCCTCGGGCTCCATGCCCCCTCCGGGCACGATCCAGCGGTCGGGGTAGCGGCTGCTGCTCACCAGCAGCACCTCGTCCTCGCGCTCGTTCCGGAAGCACAGGCACGCCGCCCGCTGCTTGAAGCCCTCCGGGTCGTAGGTGCGCGTCTGGTTCGGCTTACACTTCATCCTCGCGGCCGCCGGGCAGCTCGGGGTGCTGGGGGGACAGAGAGAGACACGCACACGCATGAACACGCGCGCGCGTACACACACACACGCGCGCGCGCGCACACACACACATACACACACACATATACACACACACACACATACACACACACACGCACGCGCGCGCACACACACACACATATACACACACACGCGCACGCACACACACACATACACACACACGCACACACACATACACACAGGGGCGGGGAGCGAAAGGCGCTCTAGCTGCGAGCCCCCGAGCCTGGGCGAAGACGCGGCGGGGACGGGCAGGGACCGGGAGGACGTCAGTCCCCAGCGCGGCCCCGAGACACGACAGGCGCTGCCATCACCCAAGAGACCCAAACTCCCACCAAGGCCCCTCGCACCCCTGGTGCTTGCCTCCCGCTTCCTACCTGCGTCAGTGGCTCCGGCGGAGTGAAGTGAGGCGCTTCACTGCACTCGTTCGCAGACCTGTTAATGTGCGCGTTCCTGTATGGATGCCGAGGGGCGGGAGAGGGGGGTCTTCCCGCTCCCTGCCGCAAGCAGTGCTTGGGACCCACTGCGCAGGCGCGGAATCGCGGGCTCAACGCGTCCTGCGCCACACAGTTAATTCTTCGCTTCGTCACAGGTCCCGGTTGATTCCACGTGTGCCTTTCTGTGAAGCTTGGCTGTGGCGCGCCCATACTGTTGCCGTCCTCCTGTTCCGCTGGTAGTGCCTTTTTGTCTATGCGCGTCATCATTTAACGCACATTGCTAGGGTCAGGGGCACTGTCTCAATACAGCCCATAATGAATTGTCCCAATTTATTTATAGGAAGGCCTGGGTTTTGTTTCCAACAGCATCTGTGTGGTTGTGCTGCAGTGCCCGAGTCTCTGCTGAGTCACATCACATCATGCAGTTTTATTTCCTCAACAGGTTCTTCTTCTTGCAGACATCTTGGCACAACCCATGAACACTTTACCTGGACCCTGTTGACACCTAACCTTCATGCCTGTTTCTTCACACGCTGCTTAAGAAACTCGACCTGCTTGTTTCAGTCCCCACACACAAGGGGGGACTTGTGTCCGTCACCTGACAACTGCATATCAGAAGAATAGCGCCCTCCACACATTCCACACTTTTGCTCTGTCACTGCCAAGCACAAGGGTTTAGGAAGCTGGAAAACATGATAGCACGAGCCCACTGAGCTCCCCCTCCAGCTCCCCTGTCTTTTTTTTTAACATTACCCTGTTTTCCCACTAGTCTATAGAGAAACCCACCCACCTTAACACTATCTTTCTCTGTGGCCATCACTGCTGGCATCAGGCAAGCAGAACCTGAAAACTCACTTTTCTAATACAGTGAATCTTTGCAAAGGAGAAATGGAATCAGAAATGAGAGTGGGATGTGGTTATGAAACACATAGTATAATTAATAATACTTATTTTAAAATTTTATTGGTCTGGGTAACATTGAATAAACATGTATTGCCTTCATATACCCAGTTACTGCACCATCAAAATGCCCAAAATCGCCAATCTCTGTCCTTATGATTACATAAGGGCAGTTCTTCATCCCTTCCTACCCACACTGATTGGTCATCTCTATTTTGTAACAAATGTCAAGGGTTTGGAATCATTCAATATTGCATAGTTCCTTATTTTCTCTATGTATCACAGTAAAAATTTTAAGTAACAATTTAGTTCATATTGCAGGGTCAGCTCCACTCCATTTATAACCAAAAATAGCTCCCTCAAAATGTTCTTATTCCCAGTGTGTACAGACAGCAGCAATATCTACAACATTAATAGAACAAAAATGCATGCATTATATGTAAGAAACTCATAAGATGGAGACATAAAAGGATAACTTCAGTAAATAAAGAATCTATTAATACTATACATTATGACATACATGTGGATGACTAAAGAGAATTTGAGGATTGCAAACTCAATGAGTAAAAACAAACCAGAAACATAGATGCAAGAACTCTACATTAACACTCTGTATTTGCTGAACTAGAGAAAGTACATTACAACCAGACCTGGAAAAATATGACACTTATCTCCAGTACTGTTAAGTACATACTTCCCAGTGTGGTGAGGTTGTAAAGAAATTAATAGAAGTCTCTCATTTCAGTAAAACAGACAAACTTGTCATTATTTGAATATGAGATGTGGGGTAACTTACAAGAAATTATGTTAAATGCATTCATTTAAGTGATGAGCCAAATATTAATATTAAAAATACCAGGAGCTTTTAGGTATGCAAGCAATAATATTGCAAACAGTATAATATGGAGATGATGACATTCAGAAGAACTCCACTATGGAGTTTAAAGACAAATGGAATGCTTATATATATGGTTTGCGATTTTTTTTCCTTTTTGGGCCACACCCGGCAATGCACTGGGGTTACTCCTGACTCTGCACTCAGACAGTGCTCGAGGGGACCATATTGGATGCTGGAAATCGAGCCCGAGTCGCCTGCATGCAAAGCAAATGCTCTACCTGAAATGCTAACGTTACAGCCCCTGGTTTGCAATTTTTACTAGAAAATGAGAATATCCTATTTGGTTTTGATAGAGGATTTGGGTAAATGAAGAGGTACTCTAATAAAACTAGGACTTAGAGCTTGTATTTTAGGGTTGAGGGCCCAACATGAATCATCCAGCCACATGAATCATCTATTCCACCGTGTGCAGGTACTATATCCTCGTCACACCAGGTAATATTCTAGTATGCTCTATCACCTCTACATCAGAATGTGTCTATGAGGATGCAAGAAAGATAGTACAGCGGGTAAGGTGCTTGCCTTGCACAAGGTCGGCCTGAGTTCAATCCCTGGCATATGGTGTCAAAACTCACCAGGAGTAATTCCTGAGTTCAGAACTAGGAATGACCCTTGAACACCGTTGGGTGTAACCCCCAAGTAAAAACAAAACAGATTGCACCTATGCAATGTGACTGTGGGGAGGCACATTAGAAGAATATGATATTGAATTATAGTATACAATTTTACAGTATACATAAAATTATAGTATAGAATTTAATTATAGCATATATGCTATATAGTTTATATAGTATATATAGTATATCACTGTCACTGTCACTGTCATCCCATTGCTCATCGATTTGTTCGAGCGGGCACCAGTAACGTCTCTCATTGTGAGACTTATTGTTACTGTTTTTGGCATATCCAATACGCCACGGGTAGCTTACCAGGCTCTGCCCTGCAGGCTCGATACTCTCGGTAGCTTGCCCAGCTCTCTGAGAGGGGCGGAGGAATCGAGCACGGGTCGGCCGTGTGAAAGGCAAACACCCTACCACTGTGCTATCGCTCCAGCCCATATAGTACATATATAGTATATAGTCTCCATTAGTCTTATATATAGTATATATTATATTTATTGTCTTTCAAACCTCATAATAAGGAAGGAGGTACAAATTGTATTCCCACTGACAATGGCATGATAACATTTCTGTCTAGAGAGACCAACCACTTACTAGGTTTAATACACTAAGGACAATTTCAAATCAGATCTCTCTCTCAGAGTGTCAAATAGTGATTCCAGTATTCACCTATTATAATGATTGGGCAAAAGCAGTTATATTACTTTTTGAAAGTAGAAGAAATCATTTGTGAAAAATTTGTGCCCCATGGTTTACCTTTTCTCCATGGTCAATGAAGAACTGGATGCTCCTTGAACCACTATAATTGCAAACTGGCACAGTAACTACTAAGGCTTGTATCTGCTTGCCTACTTGTATCTCCTATCACACAGTCCCTGATCTTAGAGGTGAAATTTGCTTTGTGCAGTGGGAAAACAGCAAGTATGAAGTGTCCAGGACACTGAAAAGGGCTTTTACACTGGTATCCCAATTAATGCTAATGAAATACAATGGCAGCAATGTGAAGCCTGAAGTTGGTGAAAGAAGGGCGACCCAGGGCTCATATAAACCCAAGGTGACAGTGAGTCATTGCCAGAAATGGGGGTGAAACCATCCTCAGGTCCACCCTTCCCCTCTGAGTCACTTAGCTGACAGAGCAGTGATCACAGGTGCCTAAGTAAGCCTCCTGAAAATATCAGATGAAGCTACTCAAGTGAGCCCAGTTGAAATTGTTGACCTGCAGAATTGTAAAATAAAAATTTGGTGATTGTTTATAGTTACTATAATTGGATATTTTTTGCATTAAATACTAGATGATAAAACCATTCACTGTCATCTTTCCAGACCAAGAAAAAATAAAGAGAAGAATCTATTCTTTTGTCGTAGAATTTGAACTCTGCTTGGAGAAGCTGACATTGAACTTTCCTTGGAGTCAGAAGGAAAGAGACAGGTTAAGGTATCTGAATATTTGCCTGGGTCAACCTATGGATCAGTTCCTGAATTCAGTCTTGTGTCCTATTTCACTATCACACTATTCCCTGGTGAGAAGATAATTAGTATTTTCATTTCTCCAAAAATATATCAAGGCATTGGGTTGCATGTACTTTGAATTTAAGTCTTTGTGTCTCTATCACCTGTGCTCTCACAATGTAGCTAGTCATGAAAAGAGGGGTTTTTTGTTACTATTTCATGATGTTAAGAGCTGAGTTCTTAGGTAAGGTGTAATCACTGAGAGTCACTGAACTCTAGGAATTGTTGCATCCAATCTGGAAATTTTTCTGCAAAGCACTATGAAGAACACCTGAGTGTCTGCTCCACTTCCATCAACAAAGGGTGTGTCAACTCTTCATGTAAATTTCCTCATGCTTTAATTTCTCCTATAAACATAAAAGGAAATCAATTGATAGGGAAAAGAAGTTAATCTATTTTGTCATTAGTTCTGGCAATGGCTGTAGTTTACTCATTGTAAACTGCTTGTTTATGCACTTAATTTTATTGAACAGTTTGTTTAAAAATGAGTATCAGAATTAGCTTTCAACAATCTAGGAAAAGCTGAGGTAGACCTGTGTAAATAAATCTATGATACAACTAAGAGTCACGTTTTCTTCTGACTCTATCTTCTACTTGCATTAACAAATTGAATGTAGTAAGAATAACTGAGAAAGTGCACATCTTTCCTGTGAGACAATCCTCATCTCATTTTTACCTACCTGTATTATCAAGGAACCCAGAAAAAACATAGGTGCCATGCAAGGCTGTAAAATGAAGGAGATTATCTCTGAGACCTACAAATCTACCAGATATTTTCTACCCTTTGATTTAGGAAGATGCAGGTTGGCTGGATGGATTGTAGCAACATTAGGAGCATTGTCACGGAAAATTGAATACCTATGTGACCTGAATTGTAAGCTTCCTCTCACATAGAACTTTTAAGTTCAGTGAGACAGAGGTTCTCCTGAACAACATTACCTTTAGACAGAGACTTGGAACCCTTCCCAGGTTCTTTAAAGAATGTTTACAACTGAACCAACTTTGAAGTGAGTGACCATGACATACCAGAAACTTTCAGGAAAGATTAAAGAAATGAATGTCAGAGCATGCAATTCTAATAGTTCTAATAGTCAATACTGGGACCTGAGAGATAGTACAGTGGGTGTTTGCCTTGTATGCAATTGACCTGATCAGCAAAGAGCCTGGAATATGTTTTCCTGCAGGAATTCCAAATCCAGTATTGAAAGACAGTTACTGTATGCTTGCCTTGCATGCAGATGACCCAGGTTTGATCCCTGGAATCCTATAAGTGTCCCAGCACTGCAGGAGTAATTCCTGAGCATTGCAGGATGTGACACCCCACCCCCCGCAAAAAATGATGTCATCATACACTTGTTAATTTTCCATGGAAGATGTGAAATGAAGATGAGTTTTGCTAATACGAGCACCGAGATCACTTTGGAAGGAGGGAAGTTGGGCTATGTTTTACTTATTTTATTTTATTTTATTAATTTTTATAGACTAATATTTTTATTTTTTATTTTTTAATTCTTTAATTAGTGAGTCACCATGAGGGTACAGATACAGATTTACACATTTTAGAGCTTGTTTTTCCCTCATACAATGTTCAAAAACACATCCCTCCACCAGTGCCCATTCTCCACCAACAATAAACACAGTATCCCACCCACCCCCCAATCACATCTCCCCCCACCCCACCATGCCTCTGTGGCAGGGTATTCCCTATTGATCTCTCTCTCCCACTGGGTGTTGTGGTTTGCAATAGGGGTATTGAGTGGCCATTGTGTTCAGACTCTAGTCTACTTTCAGCACGCATCTCCTTCCCACGCGGGATCTCCAACCACATTTAACTTGGTGTTCCCTTCTGTATCTGAGCTGCCTTTTTCCCCAGCATGTGAGACAAGCTTCCAAGCCATGGAGCCAACCTCCTGATGCTTATTTCTACTATTCTTGGATATTAGTCTCCTACTCTGTTATTTTATATTCTACAGATGAGTGCAATCTTTCTATGTCTGTCTCTCTCTTTCTGACTCATTTCACTTAGCATGATACTTTCCATGCTGATCCACTTATATGCAAAGTTCATGACTTCATTTTTTCTAACAGCTGCATAGTATTCCATTGTATAGATGTACCAGAGTTTCTTTAACCAGTCATCGGTTATCAGGCACTCGGATTTTTCCCAGATTCTGGCTATTGTAAACAGTGCTGCAATGAACATATGAGTGCAGATGTAATCTCGACTATGTTTTTTTGCTTCTCTGGGGTTTATTCCCAGTAGTGATATTGCTGGGTCAAATAGGATCTCAATTTCTAATTTTTTGAGAAACAATATGAGCATGCATAGTGTTTTCCAAAAGGGTTGAACCAGTCGGCATTCCCACCAGCAGTGTAGAAGGGTTCCTTTCTGCCCACATCCTCTCCAACAGAGGTTGCTTTTGTTCTTTTGGATGTGTGCCAGTCTTTGTGGTGTGAGGTTGTATCCCATGGTAGTTTTCATCTGCATCTCCCTGATGATTCGTGATGTAGAGCACTTTTTCATGTGCCTTTTGGCCATTTGTATCTCTTCCTTGGGAAAGTTTCTGTTCATTTCTTCGCCCCATTTTCTGATGGGGTTGGATGTTTTCTTCTTGTAGAGTTAAACCAGTGCCTTATATACCCTTGATATCAACCCCTTATCTGATGGGTATTGGATGAATATCTTTTCCCATTCTGCAGATTGTCTTTGTATTCTGGTCACTGTATCTTTTGCGGTGCAGAAGCTTTTTAGTTTAATGTAGTCCCATTTGTTTATCTCTGTTTCCTCTTGGTTGGTCAGGAGCTTGTCATCTTTGAAGATACTTTTAGCTTCAATATCGTGGAGGGTTTTGCAGACCTTGTCTTCAATGCACCTTATGGTTTATGGTCTAATGTTGAGGTCTTTAATCCATTTTGATCTGACTTTTGTGCATGGTGTCAGGTCGAGATCTGAGCCCATTCTTTTGCATGTGGTCATCCAGTTGTGCCAGTACCATTTGTTAAAGAGACTATCCTTGCTCCACTTCACATTTCCTGTTCCCTAATCAAATATTAGATAGTCATACATTTGGGGTTGTGTGTAGGGATATTCCACCCTGTTACATTGTTCTGAGGCTCTGCCTTTGTTCCAGTACCTTGCTGTTTTGATTATTACTGCTTTGTAGCAATGTTTAAGGTTGGGGAGTGTGATGCCTCCCATCGTCTTTTTTCGCAAGAATTGTTTTAGTAATTCGTGGGCATTTGTTGTTGCCAGTTCTCCTCAAGCTTTTCCAGGAAATTGAAAAAAAACAGGAACTCTACCAAACAGTTTCTATGAAGCACAGATCTCCCAAATACCAAAAGCAAATAAAAACACCACTAAGAAAGAAAATTATAGACCAATATCCCTTATGAACACCGATGTGATGATCCTCAATAAAATATTAACAAATAGGATCCAACAACTCATCAGAAAGATCATACACCATGACCAAGTGGGATTCATCCCGCGGATACAAGGATGGTTTAACATTGGAAATCAATCAACATTATCCATCATATCAACAAATGTAAAGATAAAAACCATATGATCATATCAATTGATGCAGAGAAAGCATTTGACAAGATCCAACATTCGTTCATGATGAAAACCCTCACCAAAATGGGTTTTGGAGGAACTCTCATCAAGATAGCCAAAGCCATCTACTACAAGCCTATGTCAAGCATTATCCTCAATGGGGAAAAACTAAGGGCCTTTTCTCTAAGATCAGGGACAAGACAAGGGTGCCCACTCTTACCACTTCTGTTCAATATAATCCTGGAAGTACTTGCGATAGGTGTTAGGCAAGAAAAAGATATCAAGTTCATCCAGATAGGAAGGGAAGAAATCAAACTCCTACTATTTACAGACAATATGAGACTATATCTAGAGAAGCCTAAAGCCTCTACTAAGAAACTCTTAGAAACAATAGACTTGTACAGTGAATTTGCAGGCTATAAAATCAATACCCAAAAATCCATGGCCTTCCAATATGCAAGCAATTAGACGGGGAAAGGGACATGAAAAAAGCAATCCCATTCACTATTGTGCCCCCCAAAATCAAGTACCTCGGAATCAGCTTAACTAAGGAAGTAAAAGACCTCTACAAAGAAAACTATAAGACACTACTACACGAAATAAAAGAGGACATGAGGAAATGGAAACATATCCCCTGCTCATGGTTAGGGAGAATCAACTTTTTCAAAATGGCAATACTCCCCAAAGCATTATACACATTCAACGCGATCCGTATAAGGAACTCATGACATTCTTCAAAGAAATGGATCAAGAAATCCTGAAATTCATATGGAACAACAAACGCCCATGGATTGCTAAAACAATTCTTGGAAAAAAAGACTTATTTTATTTTTTTAAAAATTTTATTTATTTATTTATTTGCTTTTGGGGTCACACCCAGCTATCCACAGGGGTTTCTTCTGGCTCGTGCACTCAGGAGTTACTCCTGGCAGTGCTCAGGGGACCATATGGCATGCTGGGAATCAAACTCAGGTTGCTGTGTGCAAGGCAAACACCCTGCCCGCTGTGCTATTGCTCCAGCCCATACTTTTTAAATTTTATTGTAGGCAAAGGACACAGCTGTTGATACACTTCTAGAGTTGAAATTGATTAGATGACAAAGCTCTAATATTTAAATCACAAAGTATAAAAATTAATTTTATGTGAAAATATCTGATCACAGGGTTGTTAAGACCTTGTCTAATAATTTATTAAGCTAGGACTTGAGAGATAGCAAGCTGGAATGCATGTTTTGTGTTCAGGAGGCCAAACTCAAAAACCATCAGGAGCAAACCCAGAGCACCTAGCCCTAGCTGGGACTAGGCCCTGAGCTCTTCTGGGCTTGACCCAAAATACAAAATTATCAACAGGAACAACAACAAAGGATACAGCAGAATTAATGGCTACATCTCCATATAGATCTCTAAGGCCATACACAATCTGGCCCTTGATTCCTCTTTGACTACTCTTTTCTGTGTTCTTCTTCAGTATCTCCTTTCCTGCTCTGATAAAGTACTCTGAAATTTCTGGACTGTGTCAGCTGTGCTATGTCCTTGGGCTATTTGCTTTAGCTATTTCTTTTTCAGGGTATGCTGCTCATACAGGCCTGTCTACCTTATTTCATCACTTCCATCAATGCCTAACTCAGCTGTTCACCATTTCATCTATTCTGGTCACCGTGTTTTACGCTGCTCAGTGCACTAAACTTTTCTAACAATCCCCCAACACATCCTGAAAATTACTGATACCCTTTCTCTTGACTTAAATTTTCTTTTTTTTAAAAGTATGCCTGACCTGTCAGATCTTTATGTTTATTCCCTTATTGTGTTTAATGCCACTCTTTCTGCTCTCCTCTCTCTTCTATGTGAATCAAATTTCTTAATAACTAGGCATCTTTCTTTCTTGCCCACTGGTATAACTAAACAGCCCCATAGTTTGCAAAGCATCAGAGTAGTATTTCAGACTATTGGTTGATACCATGAACATGTCTTCCTGCTCATTGCAAGACCCTTGAAGATAAGTGTTTGTTTCATTAGTGGTTGTCAATCTGCCACCCAAGACATTTTGTGATACAATTAGAAAGTTATTTCTACATACTCATTAAATGATTAAATATTTTTTGGTTCTTGGGCCACCACTGGTGAGAGACTTACTCAGAGATCCTTGCCAGGCTTTGGGAACTGTATGGGGTGTCAAACATGAAACCCAGGTCAGCCGCATGCAAGGAAAACACCCTGACCACTGTATGATCTCTGCGATTCCATATGTGTTTTGAAAGTATCTGTAATATGGAAAGCATTCTCCTCTGAAGTGCAGTTATTCTACCATTTTTTTCTTTTTGAGTCACACTCAGTGGTGCTCCTGGCTCTGCACTCAGGAATTACTCTTGGTGGTGCTTGGGGGACCATATGAGATGCTGGGGATTAAACTCAGGCTGGCCGCATACAAGGCAAATGTCGTACCTGCTGTACTATCACTCCGGCCCCAGTGCAGTTATTCTAGCTGATGTCATCTGTGTTAGTTCCTCATAGGTATGTCATTAGACAAACTCTGCTAGTCAGCTTAGAGTTACTTGAAGGCTTGTAACCTGATTGCCTATTGGTCTCTGGTAGGGTGGGGGCAGTTCTTATCACATAGCATGCATTTTCAGAATGTAATCATTCATTATCTAATTTTTTTTGTTTTATCTGTATAGAACATCAACCATAATTTACACATTCTATTTTGCTTACATATAGTGTTCTCTTTGAAAATAAAATACAAATATAAGGAAAGCAAAATAATGGGATGAAAAAGTTGAGATTAATGTTAAGCAATAGTGCACTTAATGAATGGACTTTCCAGGTATCATGAATTTTTTATTTAATTGTAACAAAAAACCTTACATGGAAAATTTTTATTTCGTCTCCATAAGGGGTTAAGTATAAGAACCAGGAACATGCAATGGATTGTTCTGATCCTTCTAGCAAGGAAGTAGCCACCAGAGGTGGAATCTGTGGGCTCACTGATGATTTTTGTTCGAGCAGGCACCAGTAACGTCTCTCACTGAGAGACTTATTGTTACTGTTTTTGGCATATCCAATACTGATGATACATCCCAGAAATTCTTAATATAGACCATTTCTGCTAACTTACTGCCAGCATTCCTGTATAGTTCCTTCCTTTACTCTTTGATCCATCACACCAATGTTTTCATCCTGTATCTTGGCACTTCAAACACTCTTCATTCCAGAGATCTCTCCCCAGCTCCTTTCACCAAGTATTGGTATATTCAGCACTGATTACTCTTGTGGCAGATGGAGAATGATAGTTTCAAGACTCAAGGAGGTATAAATTATTATCTCCATGTCTTTGGGCCCTTTTGCTTAGAGTAGCTCTTGATGAAGTTCTTTTGTTGAAGAGCTAGTTTTCATGTACAAGAACAATGTCCTTGGAGGATGCATTTTCCCCACAGAGATGTGGGAACTTCCCAGAAAGGAGGATAGTTTATCAGTGATGCTGTATACCTCAGGCTCAGTGACAATGAGATCTATTCTCTCAGAGGCTGAGCAGTTATCTGAAGATTCTGCAAACTTCAAGGCCTCACTGAACTCAGTGATAACAAGGGTGCTGTTTGTTTGTTTGCTATCAAATTGGGACAAGAGAAATGGCCTCATTCTATGTAACAGCTTCAATAATCCTCAGAAAAGAAAACTTATTTGAGGCAAATACACTGTTAGAAAGTTCCATGGTTGAATACTGGTGACCATGTGCTCTAAGTCAAGCATCATTCTCTGGAATTCAAGAGTCATAGAAAAATAGCTCTTTGTTTTTGTTTTGATTTTGAAAATCATCCCTGGATTATCTACTTAAAGCAAATTTGAATATTAGTAATTTATGCAGGACATATAGTACAGGGGTTGAGGTGCTTGTTTTGAATGTGGTTGACTACTCCCTTTTTACCTCTAGTACTGCCTGAGACCCCAAACATCATTGGGTCAACCGTTAAGGTTTCTGAGCACTTCAGTGGTTCCTTTAGTAATCTCTGGCATTTTAGGGCTGCAGAAGCACCACATTCTTTCACCCTCACATTGAAGCACTGGCCCTGTTAACTGAAAACCACTTTGAGGGCTTCCCAGACTTAATAAAAAAAAAACCTTAATAAGGAGAAAATTGGTGGCTTTGCCGACAGTTTTCTCAGAATACACAGATCTGTACCTAAGAGGGAATACCAATTGTCTGGTAGTTACTAAAACTCACCTTTGATTAAGTAGCTATAACTCTCAGTCTACTTCTCCAAGGGAGTATCCTTGATTTGTTGCTTGGATGTACTTTCTGTTGCATAATTTGACAAAGTTCATATAAAAATATCCTATTTTTTTGGCTTGCTTGCTTGTTTATTCCTTTCTTAAATACACCAGAAGAAGAGATCATAAAAGTTCTTTGAGAACATAGCAAATGTCAGGCACTTTATGTTTCTCCCTGGTAATTTTCAAAAAACCTTCATAATATTTACCAATTATTCCAGACTCTGAAAGGAATGCATTAAGACTCTGGAAGTTAGATAGCCTGCCCCAAATCAGATAACTGGAGTTAAAAGCTGCTTTCTTAACCTATTGCCTGCACTGGTGAGTGTATTATCACATTTTATTATCTTAAACCACTTTTATTGATGTTCTGGAATTTGTAATATTGTTACTCATACTTTTCATGGACACATTATTCCAATGCCACAGCATGCACCATAGAGCCTTACCTCCACCAGTATCTCAAGAATCCCTCCCTAAACCCCTGCCATGTAAGCACAGTTCTATAGACAAAACCTTCAGTTCTAATGAATTTGACCATTTGTTTTCCATTCATTATATATATTTTATCTCATATATATGATAAAACTCTCTTTTTTATTGTAGATGACAACTACACACATAGTTGAATAGAGCCAATTATGTGGAATTCCACAAAATTGCAAATCAATGTCAAATGGATAAAGCAATTTTTTCAAATTCCATATATTTTATAGGCAAATAAATTAAAATAACAATATGAATAATTACATTTTAAGATTTACATGATATAGAAAATTTCTACAAATGTAAAATTTAATAAAAGTGAAGAAAGTTAAGAAAAAGTTAAGGGGAGAATCTGAATAGACTAAAGAAGTAATAAAAGTGGATTTTAACCTAAGAAAAGGTCACTGTCACTGTCATCCCATTGCTCATCGATTTTTTCGAATGGGCACCAGTAACATCTCTCGTTGAGAGACTTATTGTTACTGTTTTTGACATATCCAATATGCACGGGTAGCTTGCCAGGCTCTGCCGTGCGGGCTCCATACTCTTGGTAGCTTGCCGGGCTCTCCAAGAGGGGCGGAGGAATCAAACTCGGGTCAGCCGCGTGAAAGGCAAAAGCCCAACCGCTGTGCTATTGCTTTATTTTAGAAAATCTTATATTATAAGTACTGCTCATGTATTTGCATTAATAAGTGTAGGACTTTAATAAAAATTCCCCTTGAATGTAAAAAGATACTCGATCAGATATATAACATTCTATATAAAAGAACTGTTAATTCATTATTGAAAATGTATACAATCACTTAGGAGGGCAGGAGTAAACCTACCCTTATTAATCTAGAGGAAGGCAAACAGTACAATGAATGAATGCCATAATCAATGCCAATTGTTGAGGAGTTTGCCTTTTAATTCACATTATGTAGTTTATTATAAACTAAAAGACAATCAAACTCCTCATTGAGTATGGCATTCATTCATTGTATTGTTTGCCTTCCACTAGATTAAGAAGGGTAGGTTTACACCTACCCTCCTAAGTGATTTTATAATACTGTTAACAGGCTGGAGCGATAGCACAGCGGGTAGGGCATTTGCCTTGCATGCATCCGACCCGGGCTCGACTTCCTTCACCCCTCTCGGAGAGCCCGGCAAGCTACCGAGAGTATCCCGCCCGCATGGCAGAGCCTGGCAAGCTACCAGCGTATTCAATATGCCAAACTCAGTGCAACAAGTCCCACAATGGGGAGGTTACTGGTGCCCGCTAAAGCAAATTGATGAACAACAGGATGACAGTGCTACAGTGCTATCACTTGTAGACCCATTGATCTTCGATTTGATGGAGCAGGCGCCAGTAACGTCTCCATTTGTCCCTGTCGCGAGCTAGTGCAGCCCAATGATATCTGCTCGCCCCAGGTAAAGGAAGAGCCTCAAATCGTTCATCAGAAATTTGACGAAGAAATCTGACCATCTAGTTGGTGGGCGGACACGAGGTCTTCTGACATCCCGTGGAATCCAGTTGGTAAAAGTTCTAGTCCAGCGGTCATCTCTGAATCGCATTACATGACCGGCACATCTGATTTTTGATGCCTTGGCAAACGAGACAGCATCCCTGATTTTTGACTGTCGACGGAGGTCAGAACTCCGGATTCCTTTTCTCACTTGAGTGAGACATGATATTCCCAGCATAGCTCTTTCAATTCCTCTTTGGGATACCCTAATAGCATTCTCATCCTGTTTGCATAGGGACCAGGTTTCTGAGGCATATGTTAGTGCAGGAAGAACGGTGGAATCGAAAAGATGTGCCCGGAGTCAGAGAGGTTCTTCATTCTGTTAACCACCTCTTTGACGCTCTTGAATGCATTCCACGCTGCTCTCTTCCTCCTGCGCAGTTCTGGCACCAAGTAGTCCTTTATGTTGATTTCTCGACCCAGGTACACATAGCTGCTACATTCGGAGATGTTCGTTCCATTGAGAGCAAATGGAGCCTCAGGGACCAGTTCATTTTTCATGAACATCGTCTTGTTGAGATTCAGCTGCAATCCGATCTTTCCACACTTGTGGTCGAAGTTGGTCAGCATTTGTGCCGCTTGGCTAATGTTTGGTGTTATGAGAATGATGTCATCAGCAAAGCAGAGATTGTGTAATTGCCGACCATCTATCTTCACTCCCATTTCTTCCCATTCCAGCTGTTGCATGATGTTCTCAAGGGCAGCACTGAAGAGTTTTGGTGAAATGGTATCACCCTCCCACACCCCTCTCTTTATATCAATGATCACTTCCTTGTAGAATAGTGAGATCCTGGTGGTGAATCCACAATACAGCTCACGGAGGATTTTGATATACTGAGTTTGAACGCCCTGTTTGGCTAGGGCTTCAGTGACCACCTCAGTCTCAACAGAATCGAAGGCCTTCTTTAAGTTGATGAACATTAGACAGAGCGGCGTCTTGAACTCTCTCGAAACTTAAATGAGTTGGTCATTGTGTTGATATGGTCTATCGTGCTGAATCCCCTTTGGAACCCGGCTTGCTCACATGGTTTTCCTTCGTCTAGTGTTCCGCCTTTTGTATTCAGGATCACACAAGTGAACAACTTGTAGACAACAAACAACAGTCAGATTGGGCGATAGTTGCTGATGTTGTGGATGTCTCCCTTCTTGTACAACAGAACGGTCCTACTGGTTTTCCACTGGGACGGAACCTTGCATTCAGACAGGTAGCATGTGAAGAGTCAGGCCAGTGTATTGATGAGTACTGGCAGCAGATTCTTTAGGTGTTCGGGTCTGACCTTGTCCAGACCAGTTGCTGTTCTCGTCTTTACCAGTGAAATGGCGTGTTGGATTTCAGAAGGGAGAACGTTGGGAACAACATATCCATCCTGCGGAATTTGGTATGTGGGCAGGTGGACATGGCTGTCAAAGAGATCCGAGTAGAAGTTGTGAATAATTCATTCATTCACAGTGCTATAATACTGTTAATAATGGTTTCTCATTCACATAATTCCAACACTAAACATATCACCAGTGTACACATTTCTCTCCCCCAAAGACTTATACACACCTAACTCTCAACATCTCTCTAACTCAGTTGTGTGGATCAGTCCTCCCATAATGTTGCCTTTAGACTTTTGTTGTTACCTCACTGTGTATCTTTAAATCCCACATATGAGAGAGGTAATTCTGTATTTTTCCTTTACCTTCTGAATGACTTGAATCAGCCTGATACCTATCCTCTATTTCCATCCATGTTGCTGAAACTTGCATGATATTTTATTAGAGTTGTATGCTATTCCATTGTGTGTATTATATATATATGTGTGTGTGTGTATATACATATATATATCACATATCTTCTTTCCTTTAAAGAATCTTATTTAATGCTTCTTGCAAGACTGGTTTTAGGGCTATGAATTTCCTAAGCTGTTGCCTATTCCTGAAGCTTTGTATTGTTCCTTCAAATCTGATTTATAATCTATCTGGATAAAGTATTATTGGTAAGGTGTTCATGTCATTAAGTTTTTGTATTATATTATTTCATTGTCTTCTGGGTCTTAGTCTAATTTGATGGTTCTGATGTGATTCTTATGGCTTTTCTTTTTATGTAAGTTCCTTTTATGATCTTGATGCTTTCAGTATTCTGTCTATATCTTTGGCTTTTGTCATTCTGAGATCAGTATGTCTTGGGGTTTACCTAATTGATTCCTCTTTCACTGGAACCCTTCAGGGCTCTTAGATCTTAGTGCCTGTATTTCTAAAATCCTGGAATTTATTATCTATGTTTTCTTTAAATATTATTTTATCATAGATTTTGCCTTCCTGTTCTTCAGGGACGCTAATAATTGTTCTTCTGGAACATATTCCATAGTTTTCAGGTGTCTTGTTAATTTCTTTTAAAACTGTTTTCTGCCTTCTATTGTAATCTAGTAGTTTTTCCCATCTCATCTTGGAGCTCCTTGAGCTTTTCCTCAGCACTTGTTAATCTCATGCTCAGAACTTTAAATAAGGTTTTAATATCACCTAATGCACTCTTAACTTCATCTTGTAGTAACAGCACTCATACTTTCTTCAGCTTTGTCATCATTTATTTGAACTTGTAAAGCATTCTGAGAATGGTGTCATTAAAGACATTGTATGAATATTTACTGATCTTGTTGGTGCAGGTTGAGCCTTATCTTTTACTGTTTATACTCGTTGAACTTCGTGGACTTCTGTTTATCTTTCTGCTGGGTTTTCTGTGCTGAGGGTGGAGATTTGTAGTTACTCTCTGGGACTGCTCAGGAATTACAGTAGAGATTTCTCTTTTTCTTCCCTGCCCATCTTCACTCAGTGGCAGGGAGCATAGCTGTTTGCAATTGTGACATTTGATGAATAGAACTGTCTTTTAGCCATGCGGGTTAGAAGATGTGAAGGCTGGACCTGTTGAAATGATGGAAATCAAGCATAGAATTTGCTAGACTGCTGCGGTATAGCCAAAAAAGAGGGAAATCTACTCCCATTTTGGAAAAGGCCTCAAAGTTTACAGCCAGGGGATTGATATAACTGGAGGGGTGGCATATTACCATATTATAACTATAAAAACATATTTTTCCATTTTGGGAACGTTAGCAAGTAAAATTCTAAATTTTGCATGTTTTTATGTCATCACCTTCATTTTGAGTTTTACTATGACAATAATTTTTAGAATAAAAATTGAAATTTTCACATTACATTTTGGGTTTCTCTGCTGGTTCCTTCATGCCTGAGGCTCGTCTGAACTTGTAGAGAGAGGCTTTGAGCATGGCGGTGGCTAGGCTCTTGAGGTCTTTGGCCACCGGGAGCTCTGCTCGGGGAAGGGAGGGAAGCTGGAGCCCATCCCCTCCGAGGGGCCCCAGGGAAGAGAGCCAGGCGCTCAGGCAAGAGACTCTCTGCGTCACTCTCTTCTGGTAGCTTGCTTTTAAGTCTCTGGACACTGGCCACGGATGAATTTACATGGTGCCAGGGGCATTCCCTGGGTGTGACTACCTTGCGCGTTATCTTATAGCCTACTTCTTCCTCTGGAGAACCTGGAAAACTACCAGGAGTTTTCTGCCCACATGGGAGAGCCTCAAAAGGTCCCCATGGTGTACTAATATGTCAAAACCAGTAACAAGCTGGGTCTCATTCCCCTGACCCTGAAAGAGCCTCCAATGCGGCATCGTTGGGAAGGATGAGTAGAGAGCAGCTTCTAAAATCTCAGGGTTAGGACGAATGGAGACATTACTGAGACCACTCGAGAAATTCGATGATCAATGGGATGATGATGATGATGATGATGATGATGATGATGATGATGATGATGATGATGATGATGACATTTTGGGTATCAAACATGAAAAGACCTATGCATGCCTCACTTTGAGATTATTGTTAAAATCCACATTGTGCACAAAAGCACATGACAAATAAACTTGTTTTGTAGTCCTCCAGAACCTATTAGATTCTTGAAGTGTTGCAATATTGGCATCTCACCTGATAATAACCCAGAGCCACATATTTGGTACCTAATGAAAGCATCTAGAATTACATATTGTTTTATTATATCTAAATTATAAGTGGTTTTTAATTTATAAGTGTTTTTTATAATTTACATCTAAATTATAAATGGTTTTTTCCTGTCAGAATTTGAGGAGGAACTAAATGAGTTTATCTAACCTTGTATGTATGTAACTATGTACTACCCTACATAGTGAGATGTGCTTGATACAGGGTATTAAGAAAGCAAATAGAGAGAATGACTGACGAAGAGGATGGAGCTGCTTGGGACACCGGCAGCCCACCAGCAACCTGCAGTATGTGACTTGAGAGTTTCCGCCAGGTCCCCCGAGCGGGGGCCTGGCGTTTCTCTTTTTTTTTTCTCTTTAATCTATCTCTCTTCCCCTCAACCTCTGGGCACAGCACAGCATCTACCCCACTTCTGAGCACAAAATGGAGAGACACACCCAAGTGCGCGGCGCGGCTGGCGGGGGATCGAGGGCGGGGAAGTACCGGTCTCCGCCCACATCGGACACTTAAAGAGAGTGCAGCCACGTGGGCTTTCCCATTTCTCCACGCCCGCACCCCCAGAATGACTGACGAAGAGGATGGAGCTGCTTGGGACACCGGCAGCCCACCAGCAACCTGCAGTATGTGACTTGAGAGTTTCCGCCAGGTCCCCCGTGCGGAAATCTCTCTCTCTCTCCTTCAACTTTTTCCCTGGACTTTAGACAGAAACCCAGAACCGCGCGGCCGCTGCTGCGGCCGCGCGACCTAATGTCATCTTAGTATCAGCAGTATGTAATGGTTCCTTCTTAATGGGTCGGACTTTTGTGGGTGATCCTAACAAGAATAGTAAGTATTTTGTTGAAATATTGAAGGCAATCAAAATGGTAGCCATCTCTCTAGACTGAACTAAGCTATATCCCCACGCCGGCTGAGAAGAAATATCCTTCTTTCTCGGGAAGAAACGTGGCGTGGTGTCAAACATAGTGTGATGTCCATTAAGCAAACAGACCTGGTGGCGTGGGAATGGGAAATAAGGGGAAAAATTAGGTACATGGACCAGCGGGACGCTGGTGGTATCTCGAGCCGGAGCCGATATCAGCGCAAGAGCTTTGGTTCCAGAAACTGCTTCCAGACACTCTACTAGACTATCAACTAAGCCAGAGCCCCACGCCGGCTGATGACGGGAAATAACCATCCTCTTCGGTTTTTTTCCCTTTGTCAGACAGCGTGGCGATTACTAAACAGGCGTGAACTCGGTGGCGCGGGGCAAGGGGGAAAAAGAAAAGTTATGTAACAAACAGCAGGACTTAATATCTCTATATGCTTAGTAATGGAGAATTATCAAATGCCTCATTGGCAATAGGACTGTCTTTTTCTTTTTGGGGGGAAACCCCAGCAACGGTAGTGAGTTGTGTGTTGAAACATGGAATGTAATCGAGATAAGCGCAAATGAAGTGAAACTTATCACGTACAAGGGTGGGGACTAGGGAGGTGGGAGGGGGCGGCAGATATACTGGGGGGGTTGGGGATGGAAGATGGGCACTGGTGAAGGGAGGGGTGTTTGAATATTGTATAACTGACATAATCCTGAGAACTTTGTAACCCTCCACTTGGTGATTCAATAAAAAAAATTAAAAAAAAAAAGAAAGCAAATAGAACAGGGTATCAGCCCTCCATTACCTCAAAGGAAAATAAACCAAAGAGTTATGAAGTACCGGTATGAATAGGCGTGTTTTCTGCACTAGAAGGGAATAGAATAGCAGACAAAGAGTTAGAGTGAGAAAGAAGAGTTTGGAAAGGGAGTTCACAGACTTGATTCCACATTCCTAAGTGCTTATGAGTTTCATCACTGTCACTGTCACTGTCATCCCATTTTTCATCAATTGCTCAAGCGGGCACCAGTAATGTCTTCATTCGTCCCTGTCGCTTGCTAGTGTAGCCCAATGGTGTCTGCTCACTCCAGGAACACGAAGAGCATGTTGTTGTTACTGTTGCTGTTTTTGGCATATCAGATACATCATAGGTAGCTTACCGGGCCCTGCCATGCAGAAGGGATATACTTGGTAGCTTGCAAGGTTCTCCAAGAAGGACAGAGGTTTTAGGAGTGGCCTCTAATCTTCCTTACAAGTTCTTACAGGCTCCAGGAAAAATTGCATTGCTCTCTTCCGGGAGCTCTGTTTTCTAGTCTCTGGATCTTGGTTGTTGATGAGATCACATGACTCCGAGATCACATGACTCCGGGGGCAATTTGTGGGTATGACTGCCAAGCTACTGGAAAACTGAGGATCTGGGTGGAGGAGCCCCAGTCCCAATCCAAGCAGGCTTGGTGTTCTCAGCCCCAGGTCCCACATACCTGGGTTCCTCTGTCGGTTTCTTCATGGGTGAGGCTCGTCCAAGCGTGTGGATGGTGGCCTTGAGCATAGCTGTGGCTGGGTTTTGAAGGTTTTCAGCTGTCGGGGCTCTGCTTGGGGCGGGGAGGGAAACTTAACCCGCCCCCTTCTGAGGGGGACCCAGTGAAGACAACTTGGCATGGGGGCAGGAGATTCTGCACCGCTTTGATGAAATTACTTCGATGAAACTCAAAACATCATCAGTTTCATCAAAGCAATTAAATAATCAAGTTTCCTGTCTCTGGGTACATTCAGCAACTTTTCCAGTTAAATGCTCTTGATGTTCTTTTTGTGATTGCTGTACACCAGTAATTTTGTATTTGCAAAGCCTATGGCAATGTTCCCATTGTGAGAACATTCGGAAAACAGGCATGGTTGAAAGACCCCATCAATTATGAAACCAAGAAGCCAACGATACACTGGTACTAGAAGCTGTCGAATATTGGGAACCAGGATAAACATTAAAAAATCTCTAAGTTCCATGCACCATAGTAGCTTTGGGTTCCAGGGATTATTTAAGAAAATCTAGCCTCTTAGCACAGAAATTTTGCAGGAAGTTTTTAGTCCCTGCAGTTTGTTGTGATTTGCCACATTGTTTATAAAAGAGATTTTTTGCTCAGGACCCCCTGCTCCTAAAGACTATGATTCAAGAGGTCTTCTAACCCATTTTGGCACCCAGAGCAGCTTCTTACAGAAATGCATCTAGACTGTGAGCTGTGCTACAACCCCATGCCACCCAGGGAGGAATTTTCCCTCTCTACCCTGTTTTTCTGTGAGAAAAATGGCAGTGGTGGCAACAGCCACGTGGCAAGAGCCACCTCCTAAGACTCCCAACCCAGAGATATGAGTTTGCGGTGACATGGCTCATAGGCTATCATGGGAGGGGGGGCATTACCAGCACACCCTCTGCCCAGATAAGATCTGGAGCTGCCACGTGCAAAACGGACCCTCTGCTCCTAAAGGCTATGATCCCAGAGGTATTTTAACCCATTTTGGCACCCAGAGTGGCTTCTTACGGAAATGCATCTAGACTGTGAACTGAGCTAAAATATCAGAAATCCAAAACAGAAATCCAAGCTCATAGAGTCTTCATTCTCAGCAATGAAAAGAAACTATTAAATGATGCCTTTTCAGCAGGCCTGATTGTTGGGGGGGAATTCCAATCAATAATAGTGAGTTATCTATTGAAATATTGAATGTATTAAGAGTATAGAGAGAATAAAGTGAAGATTATTAGCTACTTAAGTGGGGATAGGTGGGAGGGGGTATATTGGGGTTCTTGGTGGTGGAACATGTGCACTGGTGAAAGGATGGGGGTTTAATCATTATATGACTGAGACTTAAACCTGAAAGCTTTGTATTTTTTTCACGGTGATTCAATAAAATAAAAACTTTTAAAAAAGAAAAGGAGATTTTTTGCTCTTTCTATCTATCTCCTTTACTTTTACTCTCTTGTTGTCTATTATTATCTGTTTATGTGTTACACTCCCCCATACACATAGTTAATAAGTTAAGGTTCTGGAACCCAACTAGATTTGTAGAGCTAGCTAGTATTGGAGCTTTCTAATTCTAAACCCTTGAATATCTGTGACTTCAGACACTTTCTCATCTAATTTATTTCCATTTAATTTAGAGCCACTACTATTCCTCTGTCTCTTGTTGCCCCAGTAGAGAACCTTGGAACTGGATGTTCTGCTTCTTCTAAAGTTCAGAGACTGAATGGGCAGCTGAAACATCCAAGTTTCAGCTGAGTACATCTCCAATGCTGCTTAAAATGTCATTCATTGTTGCTTTCACTACCAAGCTGTATGTTATTGCCTCTGTATTTCAGTTAGTTTGCACTCACAAAATGGAGAATTCTCTGCACTGCTACTTTGGCAATGTGTTTTTTTGAATGTGGGATTTAGAGTTTATGTTGTTATGACTGAGCCAGAAAGTACTCCTTATGCTCACCAGTTGGTTAGTATGTATGGAGAATTACCTAAACCACGACAAATTTAAGCCCTAATATCTTAAATACCAATACCTGTGCATCAGTTTTCTTTGAAAAATCCTCACAAAATTTGACAAAATAAGTAAAATCAGATATCTGGCTTGGGTGGCAGTTGGATTGGGATCTTACTTTGAAGGTTGGAAAGAAACAGCTTCCCAACTCAATTCAGGTGATTGGCAGTGTTCAGATTCTGTGAAGGTTATACTGAGTTCATTCCTTGCCACTCACCTCTTGGAGGCTAGTCCCAGACAGTGAAAATGCCTGTATTTCTCATTAAGTAGTTCCAAATTTGTGTCAAATCCTTTTAGTAATTTTCGGCTCTCTTGTTTCCCATTCTGCTACTATTTAGAGAAAATTGACTGCTTTTACGAAGCTCCCGTGATTACATTAGGCTTTTTTGGATAACCCAGGATAATCTCATAACTTTAAGGCAGGGAGTTAGTGACCTTAATTACATGTATTAAACCCCTTTAGTATATACTTTTTGATTTCTGGGTCACACTGACCGTGCTCAGAGCTTACTCCTGTCAGGGATCACTCCTGGCTGAGCTCAGAGTACCATATGGGGTGTCAGAGAGCAAATACAGGTAGGACATGTGAAAGACAAACACCCTAACAACTCTAATATCTCTTTGGCCCTGATTCAGCAATTAATATAGAAATATAAGCATATAATACCTCATGTCATTCACTGAGCCTAACTGGGATTATGATAATAATTGGAAGAGATCAGGTTTAGAATTTGGACTATTACTTGCGACATCCTATTTTGTGGCATTGATTGTGTTCCTGTGGATATACTGCCCTATCTTTTGTATATTTTTATGGTTTTACCTTTTGGCCCACATTAATTGGTGCTCAAGGTCTACTACTTTCTTCAGGGGTCACTCTAGGCAATTCTCAGGAGACCATATATATATATGTACATACATATATATGTACATATATATATAGTAAGCATCTTAATCTCATTTATCTCTCTTTCTCTGGCCTATAATCCATAATGTATTTTAGTTCAACAATATGATCATGATTTTCCAAGTTCAGGAGTCACTGATCTCAAGAGCAACAAAATCAAAATCATATACACACATACATATAGGGACACAAAATAGAGGGAGGCAGAAAGAGACTAAGAGGCAGAGACACAGAGAGAAACTTGAGCAAAATTTAGAAGGAATTGGCTCACATTGTTACAGAGAGTGAAAAATCCCCAAAACCCTAGATGGTAAATTGCAGACCTTGAGAGCTAGTGGCTTGGTACCCTTACAATAGCTGCTGGGTAATACTTTCAAGGTGACTCAGTTTTTCATCTTGAGTCTGAGATATAGAAAAGATCAATGTTCCACCATAGGCAGGCAGTCAGGAGGCATCCTTAGTGCCTGAAGTTGCAAACCAGCACCCATATTAGAGTAACATTTAAAATTATATTTGTTTTACACTCACCCACTCTCCTTCAGTACTCTGCTTTCTATTTGGTGATTGAACTTCTGTTTCTTTTATTAAACTAAAATTCTTTTGATCATCCAGCAATACCACTTCTGGGAATATGTCCTGTAGAGGCAAAAAGTACAGCCGAAATGACATCTGCACTTATATGTTCATCGCGGCATTGTTTACAATAGCCAGAATCTGGAAAAAACCCGAGTGCCCAAGAATAGATGACTGGTTAAAGAAACTTTGGTACATCTATACAATGGAATACTATGCAGCTGTTAGAAAAGATGAAGTCATGAACTTTGCATATAAGTGGATCAACATGGAAAATATCATGCTAAGTGAAATGAGCCAGAAAGAGAGGGACAGACATAGAAAGATTGCACTCATCTGTGGAATATAAAATGGCAGAGTAGGAAACTAATACCCAAGAATAGTAGTATATAATACCAGGAGGTTGATTCCATGGCTTGGAAGCTAGCCTCACATGCTGGGGGAAAGTCATCCCAGATAGAGAAGGGAACACCAAGTAAAATGTGATTGGAAATCCGGAGGGGGGAGGGAGATGCACGCTGAAAGTAGACTAGAGACTAAACATGATGGCCACTCAATACCCCTATTGCAAACCACAACATCCAAAAGGAGAGAAAGAGAACAAATTGGAATGCTTTGCCACAGAGGCGGAGTGGGGTGGGGGGATGGGATGGGGGGTGAGAGAAATACTGGGTTCATAAGTGGTGGAGAATGGACACTGGTGGAGGGATGGGCTCTCAAACATTGCATGAGGGTAAAACAAGCACGAAAATGTGTGAATCTGTAACTGTATCCTCACTGTGACTCACTGATTAAAAAATAAATAAATTATTAAAAAATTCTTTTTATCAAATATACAAAACAAAAATACTTCTCAGCGATATGGCTTTCTCAACTGAATTTTCCATAATTTTGACAAATTTGATTACTCTGTCCTCCAGTGGACCCTTTATTCCCTTGTGTATTTTGCTGTGTTATTTAAAGAAAACAAAGCAGTGCTATGTGTCCATTAAGAGTTGTGTTATAAGGAATTGGCTTTTAGAATTTTGGAAGCTGAGAGGTTCTACAATCTTGCATCTGTAAGTAAGAGTATGAGGAAATCCAGAGGTTCAAGGCTCAATGCTTTCATGTAGATTCCAGTCTATGTCTGAAGGCTTAAGAATCATTAGGATGGGAGATTTTAGATAGGAAGGGTCAAATTCTTTCTTCCTCAGCGTTTTATGGCCAGTCCTTCAAAGGAATAAATGAATTGTACTCATCCACCCTGGGGAAGGCAACATGCTTCACAATCAATTTATTCAAAATCTAATTTTGTCCAGAAATACCATTACAAAGACATGCAGAAATAACATTTTGCCAGATAGAACTAGACATCCTGTGATCCAGTCAATTTGACATATACACATGTAGCTCCCTGGCCAATATCTTTATAGTTGTTGTCTTAGTCATTACCTGTGTAAGTTTTCAAATGGTTAATGTGGTTTTCCTCTTTTCCTTCTCACATGGACCTTAGAACTCAATGCTTAACCCCTTCTCTCTCTACCTACACCCAAGGCCTTAGTGAGATCATCTAATACTGGCACTTTATTTGCCATCTATATCATTTTCATTACAATTTACAAAGAAATGCAAATTGCAGCCTCCATCTGTTCACTTGGCAAGTCTATATGGCTATCTGATAGACATTTTAATTTATTTTTTTTGGAGGAGAGCAGCACCCAGAACTGCTCAGGGGTTACACCTTGCTCTGCGCTCAGAAATCACTCCTGACAATGCTCTGGGTACCATATGGGAAGCCGGGGTCAAACCCAGGTCAGCCACTTGCTAAGCAAGCACCCTATCTGCTGCCCACCATATCCCTTTAGCCTGACGTTTCAATTTGAACCCTGTGAAAAAGTACCACGATTTTTTTATTTCTTTATCCTCACTTAGAAACATAGTGATCAATACTGGTAATAAATATTTTCACAAACTATGTTTATTCCACTCTTTAAAAATATTGTGAATGTGAATGTGAATTATTTTGTCAATCCCTGCTACCGCTTTAGCTAAGTCACTAAATTGTTTACCTCTATTACTGCCATCACTTCCTTACTGGTTTATAGTCCTATACCTTAGTCTATAAAACACCAACAGAAATCAAATTATTTGCATAGTGCTCAGTTTGTACAGCATGTGACCAAACCCAGCCACATGCACCTTAACTTTAATATTTGAACACACATAACTTTAATAATCTCCCACAGCACCTTAACTTTAATATTTGAACACTTTGCACTGTTTATTTCCTGTGCTAGAATAATCTTTCTACACATACTTATGGCTTATTCTATTAAATATTTCAAGTTTTATGTCAAATACCACCTTTGAACAGAAATAATTCCTGAACAAATTTTTAAAATTCAACTTCCTAATATTCTAATCTTCCCCAGTGTGCTATAATCTCTTCCATATAATTTAATCTTCCACATATTAGCTGGTATAGTTATTTAACTTCATATTTATATAATAACTCCCTCATCAATTATACGATGGTGTATATAGTAACCTGTTTTTATTAATAATATCATAAAAGAATTAGTGCTTGGATATTAGCTGTTTCTTTTCAAATTTTTAGGGCTTTTTGAAGTTCACTGCAAGGCAGTATTAGGGTAGGTTCCTGAGAACTCTAGCCAAGGATGCCATAAATAATTCATATTGTTTTTCTCTCTTTGGCATCATCAATGTCCTTCTTGTACTCTCTGAAGATATCTGCAGAAGTTCTAAGCTGCAAATTCAGACACAGTTACATTTATTAGAAAATGAAAATATCCCAAGAGCATGGTATTTTCCAACCTGCCATCTCCAGGATGTGGGTTTGAATTGGATCACATATCTCAATGATTGTCAAGATTATTGGAATTGTCATGACACAATTTAGATGGACAATTAATGGATATTAAGGAGTTTACATGGTATCCATTGAGACACATGAATGCTCTAGCATGAGAAATTGTGTGAGTCTTTGTATAGTTGTCAGTGTACTGATAATACATTGAATTCCAGTACCCAATTATTGCATGAAACAAGGTTATGGTAATTGAAGTGCTCGGTGTTGAAGGAGAATTGATTTTACTGTAGGGACACTCTGAGGTGGGCATCATCCAATTTGCCCACCTCACACTTAGTAATACTTTGACAATTGAACCAGAATAGTCTGTTGTTGGAGATACTTTTATTCCCACAGGGTATGTGGATTTTTATCCACAGGGCATGGACATTAAAAGTATTTTGATACATGGACATCCAATTCCTTATGACTAGTACATAATTCAGTTAGCCATATTAACATAATTGTTCAAATCTTGATGTTTCTCTGCCTTGCAACTATCTTTTTGTTGGTTTCAGTTTTTAAATGGTCATACATTCATAGTTAAAAGTGAATAAAATATATAGATAGATATTAGTAAATAATTTAAAGTATAAACTATTAGTTATCATATAAAATAATGAATTCAAATCTGAATTAGAAGCTAGATATCATGGAACAAACTACCTAAGTCCAATAAGGAGATAGATATGATTGTGTCCATTGTTGAGAGTCTCTTCTATGTCATTCATGATAGCTTTGCCATCTATAAAATCAGCATCGTGTTCTAGAATTTAAGCTTCATTTTAACTTTATGATATTACATTTCTCTATTGTGTTTTCAGTGTACAATTAGAAATCCCTAATTATATTTAAAGTCAAAATCCTCTTCATTGGTTAAAGAGGTAAACCCTATTCCCAAATATGTACTTGGGTATGTACTATGTTCTTAGGAGGGAACTAGATGCCAGACTACAGATGAGAATTTAATGTTATTCCAATGTTAAGAACTTTACTTACCTTCCATGTGACTTTATATTTTCTGGGAAGATGGGTTGGTACTTAATAATTCTTAACTCTGAAGAAAGATCAGATTTGCAATTAGGCCTGGGTCTTGCAGTGTTATCTTCCATGAGTCACCTTTTATTGACTTTGTGGGTTTTGTAAATCACTATCTCCTTGAGACTGTGTATTTTCTTCATCACAAGAAAAATAAAAATCCTACTCTGCATGGCAGCTATGCATGATACTTCATAGGCCTCTATATATGTAAGATACTACTACAATAATGCATTATACAAGTTAGATTCTAGAGTGAAAAATATCTATTACTTCCCAAACAATGTAGGTGGCATATATGTGGAGATTTCTTAAGGCCCATTAATATACTCAGGCAGCAAAATAGAGTGCTAAGATGATAGACATTAAGATGTGTTGGAGTTCATAATCATATTCAGAATAAAGTCTAACTTTTACTGAGCACTATATCCACCCTGATGGATCCAGAATGTCTAGGTGAAGGGATGTTGACACTGGTGGTGGATAAGATGTGGGACACTGAATTTCTGAAAAAAAAATAAACATTATTGTGATCATGCTATCTAAGCAGAAATATGAAAGTAGTGATGCATTTTAAAGGCAATTTAAAAAGTGAAAACACCTAAGACTAACTTTAGTCTAGTACTCCTTTATTAAAAATATTGCCAAAAATATGTTACGTACATCATCTTATTTGATTACCGAGACCATAGGAAGTAGGTAGGCTCGCTGATTTACGTGCCAAAAACTTTGATGTCAAAGACTAATTAATTTTTTGTGATCTTATAGGTGATGAGTGAAAGAGGATTTTATCCCAGTGAATATCCAGGATACCATCTTTTTTTCCTTTTTGTGTCACACCTGGCGATGCACAGGGTTTACTTCTGGCTCTGCACTCAGAAATTACCACTGGCTGTGCTCAGGGAATCATATGGAATGTTGGGAGTCGAACCCGGGTTGGTCGAGTACATGGCAAACGCCCTACCCTCTGTGCTATCGCTCTAGCCCGGGATCCTATCTTTCGTTGAAGAGAAACCTTTTATTTTAAAGTAATTTAAATTTACAACAAAATTATGAGATGGCTGCATTGAGCCCATTTTAAAATATTTTATTAAAATTAGTTTTCTGTTAGAATTTTACATATTTGTTTCTCCCATCGTCTCTGAAACCCTCTATCCTGTCCCCTCTCTTTTAATACACTTTCCACACACAGTATACACAGATGCATATCTGTCTTCTAAAACATCTGAGAAGAAGCTCCAGACGTGTCACTTTATCCTTAACTACTTTTATATCACTTGGATCACTTGTAGTCCCGTTGATCTTCGATTTGCTCGAGTGGCGCCAGTAACATATCCATTTGTCCCTGTCGAGAGCTAGTCTATCCCAATGATACCTGCTCGCTCCAGGAACAGAAAGAGCCTCAAATCGTTCAGTCAGAGATTTGACAAAGAAATCTGACCATCTAGTTGGTGGGCAGACACGAGGTCTTCTGACATCCCGTGGAATCCAGTTGGTAACAGTTCTAGTCCAATGGTCTTCACTGAATCGCATTACATGACCGGCCCATCTGATTTTTGATGCCTTGGCAAACGAGACAGCATCCCTGATTTTTGACCGTCGACGGAGGTCAGAACTCCGGATTCCTTTTCTCACTTGAGTGAGACATGATATTCCCAGCATAGCTCTTTTGATTCCTCTTTGGGATACCCTAATAGCATTCTCATCCTGCTTGCGTAGGGCCCAGGTTTCTGAGGCATATGTTAGTGCAGGAAGAACGGTGGAATCGAAAAGATGTGCCCGGAGTTGGAGGTTCTTTGTTCTCTTAACCACCTCTTCGACACTCTTGAATGCATTCCACGCTGCTCTCTTCCTCCTGCGCAGTTCTGGCACCAAGTCATTCCTCATGTTGATTTCTTGACCCAGGTACACATAGCTGCTGCATTCGCATATGTTCATTCCATTGAGAGCAAATGGAGCCTCAGGGACCAGTTCGTTTTTCATGAAGATCTTCTTGTTGAGATTCAGCTGCAATCTGACCTTTCCACGCTCGTGGTCGAAGTCGGTCAGCATTTGTGCCGCTTGCCTAATGTTTGGTGTTATGAGAATGATGTCATCAGTGAAGTGGAGGTGGTGTAATTGCCGACCGTCTATCTTCACTCCCATTCCTTCCCATTCCAGCTGTAGCATGATGTTCTCAAGGGCGGCACTGAAGAGTTTCGGTAAAATGGTATCACCCTGCCGCACCCCTCTCTTTACATCAATGATCACTTTCTTGTAGATTGGTGAGATCCTGGTGGTGAATCCACAATACAGCTCACGGAGGACTTTGATATACTGAGTTTGAACGCCCTGTTTGACCAAGGCTTCTATGACCACCTCAGTCTCAACAGAATCGAAGGCTTTTTTTTTTTTTTGATTTTTGGGTCACACCCGGCAATGCACAGGGGTCACTCCTGGATCATGCACTCAGGGATCACCCCTGGCGGTGCTCAGGGGACCATATGGGATGCTGGGAATCGAACCCGGGTCGGCCGCGTGCAAGGCAAACATCCTACCCGCTGGGCTATCGCTCCAGCCCCTCGAAGGCCTTTTTTAAGTCGATAAATGTTAGACAGAGCGGCATCTTGAACTCTTGCGAAACTTCAATGAGTTTGGTCACTGTGTGGATATGGTCTATAGTGCTGAATCCTCTTCGGAACCCGGCTTGCTGGCACGGTTTTCCTTTGTCTAGTGTTCTGCCTATTCTATTCAGGATGACACAAGTTAACAACTTGTAGACGACAGACAACAGGCAGATTGGGCGATAGTTGCCGATGTCGTGGATGTCTCCCTTCTTGTACAACAGAACGGTCCTACTGGTTTTCCACTGGGACAGAACCTTACATTCAGACAGGTAGCATGTGAAGAGTCTGGCCAGTATATTGATGAGTACTGGCGGCAGATTCTTCAGGTATATATATATATAATATATGTATATATATATACTTTTATGTATCTCCCTGATATTCAGAATGTCTTCTTGTGTAAACGAAGAAAATTAATAAAATCAGAATATTGACTCTGATATAATAATTTTATAATCTCAGTTATAAACTTTATTCAGATGTTGTCATTTGCTCAACAATGTCATTATTGGTAATGCTATAATTTCATGGACTGATTTACAGCCATTTCCTGCCTTTTATTTAGGTATTATTTGGCTCTAATCTTCTCTCAGAAGTAATTCCTGAGAATTATTATCTCTGTGACCAAAATTTTTTGAAAGATATTGAGTATTTAATAGAATGTCCCTTTATTTGGGCTTGGTTGATTTTTTTTTAACTCATGATTATGTTCAGCTGTTACTTATTTTTTCAGGACTATCATAAAGGGGTAGAATATCTTTTTTGGTGCATGATAGCAGTTGGAGCATTACACCTATTTAAGACATAAATGTTAATGTTAAATTTGGTCAATTATTTAAGTGATTGCCCAAAATCTCCTATGAAAAATTAATATTTTTCCTTTTCTCATTCAAATAATTTTGGAGGATATCATTAAAAACTGGAATGTCTTTATCTTTACTAAAGGAAAAACAAATTATCAGTCATCAAAACTGAAGAGTTTGTCTATAGAGCTTTCATGAAGTGACTAAGAGCGGCCCTTCATACACTGGTGGGTAAAGTGCAAACTTTAGTGATCGGTGTGGTGCTATATTCATATATGCATGAAAAATATAACAATATTGCCAACCCCAGTGCTTCAGTTAAAATATATATAATTTTATTTTAATGAGTAATTTGTAGTAAGGCCGCTCAACTATACTTTTTCTGAGTTTTGATCTTGTGATGTGTTTCCTGGCTCTCTGTCCCCTTAAATAAAGATATTGATTCTTCTCTTCCTTATGAAAATATTTTATAATTAAATAAATCATTTCTGTGCCTTTGTATTTTAAGGACCTATCCTGCTACTAAACAAAACCACGAACAATGATCTGTTTTTTATATATTCTTCCAGAGAATTTCTATCACTAGTTATGTATGTGTGTATTTTTCATATAAAACGTATAAATTTTAACATATGAGAAAACATAGCTTACAATATCCTTAGTAATTCTTTGCATACCTTTTTTCTACCAATAGTACATTTTAGGTCTTTTTTCTGTATCTACAAATACAGTTCACTCTGGCATTTCAGGATAGTACAGCAGATAAGGTGCTTGCATTGCACGTAGTCAACTCAGATTCGATCTGATGCACCACATATGGTCACCCACGTCCTGCCAAGATCCAGGAGTGATCCCTGAGTGTAAAGCAAAGAGAAAGCCCTAGCACAGCCAGGTTTGGCCTCCAAACCAAAAACAGATAAAAAAATAATGACTAATGGCATTTAATTGTATGTATATTTTTGTTAAAAAGTTCTTACCACTGATTTTTTGTTTTACTTTTATATTATAAAATTGCTATGTATGAAATGTATTTATAATGAACTTAATAGTAGCATATATGTAGAAAATTACTGTATATGTGCATTTTGAATTGATACTTATTACCAATGTCTAATAAAAAGTGCCAGTTTATAGCCCATTACCAATAAAGGAGTACCTATTTCATCAATCATTTAATAAAAGTATTGAATATTATGCAGAACCTCAAGAGAGTCTCTTGCCCGCACGCCTGGCTGTCTTCCCTGGGGCCCCTTGGAGCGGATGGGTCCAGCTTCCCTCCCGATCCCGAGCAGAGCTCCTGGCGGCCAAAGACTACTGGAACCTAGCCACAACCATGCTCAAGGCCCCTCTCCACACGTTTGGACAAGCCTCACGCATGAAGGTACCGGCAGAGGAACCCAGGTGTGTGTAATCCCATCAACAGCCAACATCCAGAGACTTAAAAGCAAGCTCCCGGAAGCGATATCTTATAACCTACTTTTCCTTCTGGGAGAAACTAGCAAGCAACTGAGAGCTTCCTGCCCACATGGGACAGCCTCACAAGCTTCCCATGGTGTATCCATATGCCAAAGCCAGTAACCAGATGAATCTCATTCCCCTGACCCTGAAAGAGCCTCCAATGTGGCATCGTTGGGAAGGCCGAGAAGAGAGAGGCTTCTAAAATCTCAGGGATAGGACGAATGTAGAGGTTACTGAGACCACTCGAGCAACTCAACGATCAACGGGATTTCGTGATTCGTGATTGATTATGATGATATGATTAAAATGTTAAATACCATATTCTAATTCTGAGTGAAATTTGGAATATTCAAATTTTATAAGATATTTACACTTTTTTTACAAAGTATACATAAACTGTACTGATTATATGCACATTTTTGTATGGGCTGTTTATAATTATATAAAATTACATTATTCAGAAAAACCATGGAAAGCCCTTTTTAAAATGAAATTCTTTTTATTCTATTTTATTAAAGTTATTTTTATTTAATCACCATGAGATACACAATTACAAAGTTGTTCATGATTGGGTTTCAGCCATTGGATTTTCAATACCTATCCCTTCACCAGTGTACATTTCCCAACACCAATGTTCCCAGTTTCCTTCCTACAACCAGCCATATCCTCCAACCTGGCCCCAGCCTGCCTCTATGGCAGGCTTTTCTGTAGCTCACTCTCTCCTATCTCTCTCTCCCTCTCTCTCTGTTGCTCTCTCTTTCTCCTTCAGGGTATTATGGTTTGCAATACAGGTACTGACAGGTTATTGTGTCTTTCCCTTTACCTACTCTCAACACTCAATTCTTTTCTAGAGTGGTCATTTCCAACTATGTTTGCCATTGTGGTCACTTCTCTATCCTAACTGCCATCCTCTTACCTTGTGGTAAGTTTCCAACAATGTACCAATCCTTCTGGACCTTGTTTCTACTGTCCTTGGATATTAGTCTAATACTATGTACTTTTATATCCCCAAAATGAGTGCAATCATTTTATATCTGTCCCGCTCCTTTGGATTGATTTCACTAAGCATGACAGCATCCATGCCCATCCATTTATAAGTAATTTTCATGACTTCAGTTTTCCTGGTGGCTTCCAAGTATTCCTTTGTATAGATGTTACAGTTTCTTTATCCAGTTATCTGTTCTTGGGCATTCTTCACGAGAGGCTGGTAGACTGCTTGGGATAAGACAGGATGGTCATTCATGGGAGGGGTCAGCATCAGGGACAGGACAGGTGACATCATTTATGGGTAAGAAAGAGGCCTGGCCATCCCGGGAGGAACCCGGACCCATGTACACAATAAAAATAGATAACAAACTATTTATACAATAAGCTTTTCAAAGATTTGTATGAAAAATTTTCACACTATTCTCAAGATCCCACCAGCACAGGAAAATCTGCTTACACGCCAACATTTTGTCTAAATTTTTTTTAAGTTTTTTATTTTTATTGACTCACTATGTATAAAGTTACAAAGCTTTCAGTCCTAAGTCTCAGTTACACAATACTCAAACACCCATCCCTTCACCAGTGCACATATTCCACCACCAAGAACCACAGTAAATCCCCCACCCCCAGCCCCCCACCCCCCATCCCGCCTGTGTAGCTGATAAATTTCATTTTACTTTCTCTTTACTTTGATTACATTCAATATTTCAACAAAAAACTCACTATTATTGTTTGGAGTTTCCCCCCTCCCACCAAAGTCAGACCTGCTGGAAAGGAAGCATTTGATAATTTGTTTTCCATTGCCGAGAATGAAGAGATATGAGGTCATGTGGCCACAATATCGGCCACAAGGTTTTGGATTTCTGTATTTAAGTGTTTTAGTAACTAAGTCTAGAGAAATTTCTGCCAGAAGTTGCATCATTGCTAGCTCGTACCTCTCTGCTACATTATATTCCACATATGAGTCTAATCTTTCTATGTCTGTCTCTTTCTTTCTGACTCAATTCAGTCAATATGATACTTTCCATGTTGATCCACTTATATGCAAAGTTCATGACTTCATCCTTTCTAACTGCTGCATAGTATTCGATCATATAGATATACCAAAGTTTCTTTAACCACTCATCTGTTTTTGGGCACTACGGTTTTTTCCAGATTGTGGCTATTGTAACCAGTGCTTCAATGAGCATAGAAATGCAAATGTCATTTTTACTATACCTTTTTGCCTCTCCGGGATATATTCCCAGGAGTGGTATTGCTGGGTCAAATGGGAGCTCAACCTCCCCAACTTCAAACTCTAATACAAAGCGGTAGTAATTAAAACAGCATGGTACTGGAACAAAGGCAGAGCTGCAGACCAAAGGAACAGGGTTGAATATTCTGACACACCACCCCAAATATATGATCATCTAATCTTTGAGAAGGGAGCAAGAAATGTGACGTGGAGCAAGGAAAGCATGTTTAACAAATTGTGCTGGTAAAACTGGACAGCTACATGCAAAAAAAATGAGCTTAGACCTCCACCTATCACCATGTACAAAAGTCAGATCAAAATGCATTAAAGACCTCAACATCAGACCAGAATCCCTAAGGTACATTGAAGACAAGGTCGGCAAATCCCTCCACGATATTTAAGCCAACGGTATTTTCAAAGCTGACAAGCCACTGGCCAAGCAAATGAAAACAGAGATAAATAAACGGGACTATCTCAAACTAAGAAGCTTCTGCACCTCAAAAGAAACAGTGACCAAGATACAAAGACAATCTACAGAATGGGAAAGGATATTTGCGCAGTACCCATCCGATAAAGGGTTGATATCAAGGATATACAATGCACTGATTGAACTCCACAAGAAGAAAACTGCTGACCCGATCAAAAAATGGGGTGATGAAATGAACAGAAACTTTCCCAAAGAAGAAATCCGAATGGCCGAGAGTCACATGAGAAAATGTTCAACATCACTAATCATCAAGGAGATGCAGATCAAAACAACAATGAGATATCATCTCACACCACAGAGACTGGTCCACATCCAAAAAACAAAAGCAACCGGTGTTGGCGCGGATATGGGGATAAAGGGCCTCTTCTTCACTGCTGGTGGGAATGAAGACGGGTTCAGCCCTTTTGCAAAACAATATGGACGATTCTCAAAAAATTGTCTAAATTTTTTGAGAATGGCACTCAAGAAGCAAAAGTGGTGCTCAGGATAACTTTATTTGTAAACAAACTAAAAAGGACTATTATAAAGATTAAATAATGTAGAATTTACAAAGTGCCTAGTACACAGAAAATTGATCAAGTTTATCATTTATATTTAATCTTTTTAAATGTAATTTTAGGAACGTGACACCATTTTAATAAAATTAGGGATGAAATACTGTATTTTAAATAAGATGCAGGGAAATATTTGACAAATATTAACATCCTTGTTGATAAGATCTCAACAAGTATAAAAGTAGTATACCACAATATAATAAATTTCATATATGAAAAACATTTAAATAGCATGTCCTTTATCCATGATAATACCAGTTGTTTCCAATCTTTTTGAATGTGTTATTTGCACTGGTGTGGTATATCTCATTGTCCTTGTAATTTTTATATTAAATTGATTTCATACAAACCATAGCACAGAGTACAACTTTTGTATTTTAACACCAGTATACAGAATTTTCTTTACATTAAATTTATTTGTATGATAAATAAAAATAAAATTATTTTAAAAGGTAACATTAATTTTGTCCATCTGATAAAATCTGTAGTTACATTACATGGATGTCTGAATGATATTGAAAAATGCTCAGCTAAGTCAGACTTTATAATGAGAATTTTTCTAGGTATCACATAGGACTGCTAAAATATTTTTATTAATAAAATTCTCTCTGGATGTTTCACAGTTGCCTAAGAGCTTGCTTAATGCCTTGTCACAAAAGTCATAAAAAGGATGTCTATAAATATAACATCCATTATATCAAGTTCTTATTGGTAATAGAGATTTATCCTATCTGTTTTTTCTATAAAATATTAATCTGTTATGACAACAAATATTTGGTTATACCCACCACATTTCCAGAAATGTTCTGTCCCCTGTATATACATACACCAATGAATACTCTATAATAATCATGAATCTCACAGTCCGGTAATAGAAACAGGCAGATAAAAGAAAAGGTAAAAAACTATAGACTCTGTAACAAATATCTGTAAAAACCACAGTGAGAATACTAAGGAAGGACATTAGGGAGGTAGCACAGAAAAGTGTACAGAGAAATAGTATCCTGAAATACAAGATAAGTGAGAGAGCTAACCTCTTTCTCTTTAAGGTTAGATTCCATTAGTTTTGATTATCTTTTAGTTTATGTATGTAATACTTGCAATGCATTTTTCTTGTCCCTAACTATATGCTGAGTTCTATTGTTTGCATCCTTGTGTGATACAATATCTAAATGATGTTATTACTATATTTTACGTGGTCAATTACCTTTTTTTCTAAGTAAAAATAAATACACTTTAAATAAATTAGAAGAGGGAAAACTGGACTCCAGGATAGGGAAAATTCTCTGCCTATGAGACCTGCAAGCATCTTCAAAGTTTAGGAAAAGAGAGCTTTTTTTGCATTTTATTCTATATAGAGACAGCATGGTTTATTATTGATATTTTAATAGATATATTATATAATTAATGTTTCTAATAATTGTAAGTAAGTATTGTAAGTAAGGATATTAAGTCCATTCACATTGCTGTGCAATATTTACAACTATCCATCTATAGACCTCTAATTTATTGATTTAACATTTATTTAAGGTATTATAGATTTTCAGGGGTATAGCATCATACCCATATATATGTGTAATTCTTACCACTTTCACCACAGCTAACTACTTCAAAGATACCTCTGCTCATTTTTCCTATCTTCTCTCCTTTTATCTTCTGGTAACCACCATAATTTTAACCAAGTCCAGAAATTGGATTTGTTACATTTTCCCAATTCATTTACTTTATTGTTCACTTTGCATATTGGTGGTACCATCCATTAATTGCTTTTCACTCCGTATTTCACTTAGCATAATGACAGTAAATTCCATTCACTTTTTTCAAAAGAAAAAATTAATACTTTTAATTTTTAGATATTCTGTTATACATACATACATCTGTCGACTTTTGTAATTTTTATATTAAGGGACTTTGATTTACAAAATTGTTTATAACAGAGCTTCAGCCATATGATATTAAAATACAAATCCCTAGCGCCCTCTTCTTTTCACCAGAGTCCCCAGATTCCCTCCTCCCCCAGCATGTCTCTTTGGCAGGAACTTACTTTAAGTTTTGTTGTTAAAGTTAGTATCTTATGCTTCGAGTGTTGTTAGCTCTGTGATTTAGATATATGGATACACCACATCTCTACACCACGAATGTGCCTGAGGCTCCTGACCCTTGCTCTGTTTCCTCCCATCCCTGCTCTCTTATTACTCTACACCCACTTATTTATTTTTTCCTTTTCTTTCCATTTCTATAACATAGGGTCAAGGGTAATCTATGTATAACTTCTCTGATGCCTTGAATTGCCTTGTCCTATTATTCTATTTTCCACAGATAAATAACATAACATCATTCAGTAATTGTTCTTAATATGATTTACTTCACTTAAGATGATATCCTCCAGTTTCATCCAAGTTGCAGTGAGCTGCATGATTTTATGTTTCTTTGCAGCTGCATAGCATTCTACTGTGTATATTTTTTTAAATTTATTTTATTGAATCACCAAGTGGAAACTTACAAAGTTCTCAGGCTTATATCTCAGTTACACAATGCTCAAACACCCATCCCTTCACCAGTGCCCATATTCCACCACCAATAAAAACAAAAACAAAAGCAAAAACAAAACAAACAAACAAAAAAAGTATACATCCCACCCCTCACCCCCCAACCCACCCCGTACGTGAGTGATAATTTCACTTCCTTTTCTCTTTACCTTGATTACATTCCAGATTTCAACACATAACTCACTATTGTTGTTAGAGTTTCAAAACAGACTCACTATTTTTGTTGGAATTTATCCCCTAAGAATACAGCTCTATTAACAGGGAAATATTTGATAATAAGTTTCCCACTGATGAGAATGAAGAGATAAAATGTCGCGCGGCCACGGTAGCGGCCGCGCGATTTACAATTTCTGTATTATAGTAATTAAGTCCGTGAAGATTTAAGTTTGAAAATGAATCATTTCCCTTCCTGGAACAGCATGTAGCCAAAGTTAGTTCACAGTCTCCATACATGGGTGCAAGCACTTGCTGGAACCCCAATTCCTAAAGCTGTCTCTGGTTCCACATCCACCGGCTCTGCAGAGGCATGGGCACCCGGGCCGAAAACCTGGCCGGCCGGAGCCTAGCACCGGCCCCGGCTGGGGCTGGCCCTGTATCCCACGGCTGTTTCAAGTTCAAAGCACACAATTTTTTTTTTTCCGCGCCAAAAGTTCTTACCTTCTCAACGGACCCACAAAATGTCGGACACCACGCCTTCTCCCGGAGGGGAGAGAGACCAAGAAGGAAGGTTATTTCCTCCGTTAGCCGGCGTGGGGCAAAAGCTTAGTTCACAGTCTCCATACATGGGTGCAAGCACTTGCTGGAACCCCAATTCCTAAAGCTGTCTCTGGTTCCCGCTCGTTCCACATCCACCGGCTCTGCAGAGGCATGGGCACCCGGGCCGAAAAACCGGCCGGCCGGAGCCAAGCACCGGCCATGGCTGGGGCTGGCCCTGTATCCCGCGGCTGTTTCAAGTTCAAAGCACACAATCTACTGTGTATATATGCCACAGCTTCATGATTCACATAACTGTCACTAGACATGTGGGTTGATTTCATAGCCTAGCAATTTTACTATGTGCTGCAATTAATTATGGCATGCTTGTGTCTTTTTGAATGGTTTATTTTGTTCAATTTCTCTCTTTTTTCTCATTTGTCTAGACAAAGTCTTGTTTATCTTTTTTAGTCATTAAAAGAACCAGCTCCTGGTTTCATTGAGACTTTCTCTGGCTCACTCCTGCAGGGTCACTCCTGCTGGTGCTCAGGACCATATTCAGTACTGGAGATTGAATAAGGGCTGGGCATCATGTAAGGAAAACACTTACACCCCGTACTGTCTCTCCAGTTCATGTAAAAGCCTTTAAATTTTATGTCTTTCCATTTGCTTTCCTTGCCATTGAAGTTCAGTCCTCTATCACATATAAAATTTAAGTTCTGAAGGTTTTCACCTATATTTTCTTCTAAGTGTTTTATGATTGGGGTCAATATACAAGTCTTCACTGTGTTTTCAGTTAAATTTTTGTGTATGGTGTTGGTGATGCAATTTTTATTTATTTTGTCAATTTCATTTATTTAATTGAATAACACAGTTATAAAGTTGTTCATGACTGAGTTTCAGTCATAAAATGTTGCAACACCCGTTCCTTTACCAGTGTACATTTCCCACCACCAATGTCCCCAGTTACCCTCCCCCTTCTGCTCCCATCTGCCTCTATGGCAGGCACTTCACTCACTCTCTCCTTTTGATTCTTATGGCTTATAAAAGACATACTGAAAAGTTATCATGCATATCCCTTTACCTAATTTCAGCACTCAGTTATTGTTTAAATTGATCATTTCCAACTTTCATTCTTATAGTATTTCCTTCTCTATCATAACTGCCCTCTGCCTACCATGTATTTGTGGCAAGCTTTTCTCTGGGTTTTTGGGGGGTTGTTTTTCTTCTCACAGAAGTCCAGTTCCTCCAATGTCATTTGTCCAAGAGACTTTCCTTTCTCCACTGTGTAGTCTTAACTCCTTTATTATGAGATATGCATATATATAATGTTTGTTTCTGTTCTTTGTCCCATTCTGGGTGTTTTTGTTTGCACTCAAGACTTACTCCTGACTATCTTAAAGTATCATTCTTATCAAGGATCATATACAGTACTGGGGATCAAGCCTGGGTCAACTGCATGCAAGGAAAGTGCCTTAAACTTCTGCACCCTTGCTATGGCCCACTCTATTCTATTCTGAACTGTGTAACTTTTTATGTGACTTTTCATCTCCCTCCCCAAACTGAAAGTTTTTACTTATTAAACCATAACTATGCACTACCTTCTTCTTCAAGTCTGTGAAAGCTTTACCATTCTGTTTTGATGTTTGTACTTATCAGCAACATGCAGGTCAAGCACTCAGTTTGAATTTTTTAAGGTTAAGTTTGAAGCCAGAGTGATGTACAGTCCCTTATCTTGCACACCACCAGCCTGGGTTTGATTTCCTTCACCTCATATGGTTTCCAGAACCCACCTGGAGTAATCTCTGAGTGCAGAGCCAGGAAAGAGTAAGCCCGGAGCATTGTCAGGTGTGCTACTTACCCAAAAGGTTAACTTATTTGTCTTTTTACTTCATAACCTGTGACCTTTGGTTTCATAGCTGAAAATTCATTAGCAAATTCAATTTTGTAAAATTGCTACCCTATGTTTGCTGAATTTTACAGATCTTATATTTAGACATGATGATTTTAATTATTTTATATAGTTTTCCTCCTGATATGCAGATTATGCATACATAGATCAACCAAGTGTGGATCAATAGTAATATTACATAATAATATTATATTAGGCTTATAATGGTTGTGTCTGTACTGAACATGTACAGACTGTTAGTTGTCATTTCCCCCTAAACAATGCAATTATTAGGTTTTCTCTTAGCATTTATAGTACAGTAAATACTTATATAGGTATATAATAAATAGAGTGAGAATTATTATGTAGGATAAATGCAAATACAATGCTATTTTATATAAGGAATTTAGTATCTGTGGAATTTAATATTGATAAGGATTAAATAAGGGTCTTACTTTATTATCTTTCTTCTGAATATTCAGTTTTTTCCAACATCAGTTGTGGAAAAGACAGGCACTGAATAGTTTTTGCACTTTATGTAAAAATAATTTTGTGGTATCTGAGAGTATTTATTTCTGTACTCATTTCTGTTTTATTGGTCTATATATCTGTCTTTATGGCAATTATATAATATTTTGATTATATACTATTTTGATTAATAGATAGTAAGTTTATAAATTGGGAACTAAGATATATTCAAGTTAGTCCTGTTTTCAAGATCCGTTTGAGTATTGAGGTGAATTTTGTTGTTGATTTATTATTTTTTATAATAGAGTCATTTATTTTGATAGGTATCTCTGTGAATATGTTGATTACTTGGTGTTATCGGTATATTAGTGATGTTGTCTTTCAATACACTAATACAATTATGATATAGTTATTTGTTGTCTTGACTTTCAGTGACGTTTTATAATTTTCAGTGCACAGGTAGTATTTAACTTCCTTTGTTTTTTCCAAAATATTTTATCTTTTATCTACTGTATAGAATAGTTTTCATAATATCCTTTCAGAATTGTTCATTTTTATAGAAATAAAAGGAAGTCTGTGTTGAATTTGTATCCTGCAATTTTGCTGAGTTTGTTTTTAAGTCTTTTTCCTTTTAACTTTATTTAAACACCACTGTTTACAAAGTTGTTTCAGGCATTCAATAATCCATCACCAATCCCACCTCAATTGTAATCTTTCTTACACCATTGTCCCATTTTACATCAGCCCCCTAAGCCTTCCCCCTCAGTAGGTACAAAGTCATTTATTTTATATTGCTTATTACAACAAAGTGATAAGTGGAATTATTAAAAAGTAGTTCAGCAAAAGAACATTGGTGAAATTTGTTGTATTTCACAATGGTATTATGTGAAATGATGTTTAGCAGTCTTAGCATTATTTATTAGTATTTGGCCCCACCTAGTGATTCCCAGAGGCTACTCTTGGCACTGTGCTTAGGGGTCTCTCTAAATGATTTTTTCTTATAACTGACTAGTAGCATTCTGTTGCATATACACCAGAGTTTCTTTATACAATCATCTGTTCTTAGCTTGTTTCCAGATTTTGTCTATTTATACTATGTGTTTACAGAAAACTTTTCATTTTGTTTAGACGATGCAGTTTGGGGGCAAATAACTGTTAATAGTATGACTTTACAACTATTCATTTTCAGCTTTATTGTCATAATTTTTTAAAATTGTATAATTTGTTCAACAGTAAACTTTTGTCCGCTGGATTTGAAAAGGGTCTTCAACTATCAGGTTTTTTTAAAAAAAAAATTGAGCTAAGCTGTTCTTATAGCCTAATTCTCCCATTCGGAGAACCTGGCAAGCTACCGAGAGTTTCCTGCTCACATGGGAGAGTCGGGAAAGCTCCCCGTGGCATATTCATATGCCAAAACCAGTAACATACGCAAATAATGATAGAGAAAAAGCGACATGATAAAGGCATTCGCAATTGTGACTCAAAAAGTCAAGTACCGGACCTGTAGCCACCGTGCCCTGCGTCCAGCGTCCCCCGTCTTCATCTTCCCACCTGGCTCCCTAATACTGGCCCTCTCTCCAGGTACTCGGATCACCCCCAGCCATGCCTCCCCGGGTTCCGGGTTCCCGTGACCGCACGGCTTCTGATGTCCAACAGCCGCCCCGCCCCGTGTCCAGCGACCCCCGCCACGAAGATACTGGGGGCGTGGCCTGTATCTCAGGGGGCATGGTCTCAAAAGGGGCGTGGCCTCATGCAGAGCAGCCGCAGTTATTATTTTTTACCTTAGCACAATAGGTATCATCTTTTTCTTTGAAAATCACTTTAGCCATCTCAATCACTTATGCAAAATAGCCCATTAGCTTAGTTTAACTTTATAAAAGCTATCAGTGAATAAGAGAAGCTTAGCAAAACCTTTGTAAAGAGAACATAGCCTTAAGCCTTCATTAGAGGCCCCACATCAATCGGGAAGAGCGCCTGAGTATAAGGAAGAACTCTAGAATAGGAACAAGGCTGCCATCAGCAATAGCACAACCAGAGACCCTCCTTTACACAACAAGAGGAAATAGGAATAAAAAAGTACAAAGTTACAACTCTGCACGTGCATAACAATATGAAGAAGCAGCAAAAATCCCCTCCAAGAAGAGAGGGAGAAGAAAAGATTCCAGAAACCACAACAGAGGTTACTCACATCTACGACCTCTCAGATAAACAATTCAGAGAGGAAATCTGAGGGAGAGTCGATTTACTCCAAGCACCCATGGAACAGACATCCAATAAATTAAGGGAGGATATGAATGAAGCACTGGAACAGTCTACCAAGAAAATGCAGGAAGAAATGAGACCAGAAATTTCAAAGCTACAAACACAAGTCACACAAATAAAGGAATTGGTAGATGAATTAAAAATCTCTCTAGATGCCCTAAACAGTAGAATGACTACTGCCGAAGACAGAATCAGCGACCTTAAATATGAGCTGCAGAAAGCTTACAGACAACAACAAATAATGGCGAAAGACCTCAAAATGGCTATAGAGCGAATCAGAGTAATTGGGGATGAGTTCAAGAGGAACAACATAAAAATCATCGGACTACCAGAAGCACAGAGAAGTAACCCCAATGAAAAAAACACAGTCAAAGACATCATTGCTAAGAAATTCCCAGACCTGAAGAAGGCAGGCATCCAGATTCAAGGAGTCCAAAGAGTACCAGCAAAAAGAGACCCAAATAAAAAGACTCCAAGGCATATCATAGTCAGAATGATGGATGCTATGGATAGAGACACAATTCTGCAAGCAGCAAGGTCAAAGAAGGAAATCACACACAAAGGAGCACCCCTCAGATTTACAGCAGACCTGTCAGAGGAAACCCTCTGAGTCCGAAGACAATGGTGGGACATAATGAAAAAACTCAATGAAATGAATGCCTCACCAAGAATACTTTATCCGTCTAAACTCTCACTCAAACTGGAAGGAACCATACAATATTTCTCGGATAAACAACAGTTCATGAACTTCATAGACTCAAAACAAAACTTAAAAGAAGGTCTAAAGGTGCTACTGTAAGACAAGGAGGAGCCCCATAAGAACAACAAACCCCACAGAAAGATGACACAAACCCCACCACAATAATCTTTCTCAATGTCAACGGCCTAAATGCACCTATCAAGAGACACAGAGTGGAAACATAGATCCGGAAATTAAACCCAACATTCTACTGCCTGCAAGATACACACCTGAAAAAACACAGTAAACATAGACTCAAAGTCAAAGGATGGAAAACAATCCTGCAAGCAAACAACTCCCTTAAAAAAGCTGGAGTGGCTATGCTAGTATCCGACAACATAGATTTCAGGTTGAAAAAGATTAAAAGTGACAGCGAAGGTCATTTTCTATTTATCAAGGGATATGTACAAGAGGAGGAAATCATAATCTTAGACGTATACGTACCTAATGAACGACTGGCTAAATATTTAAGACAATCATAACAGACTTTAATGAGGACATCACTAACAGGATAATAGTAGTCAGAGATTATAATACCGCCTTATCACCTCTGGATTGATTGACAAGAACAAAACTCAGCAAGGAAACACTGACTCTGAAAGAAGATATGGAAGAGAGAGGCCTAATACAAGGCTTTACACCCCAAAAAGAAAGAATACACATTCTTTTCCAGTGCACACGGAACATTTTCTAAAATAGACCATATACTGGGCCCCAGAACATACCTCAATAGAATCGGAAAAATCGAAATTGTATCAACCATCCTTTCAGACCACAATGCACTGAAGATAGAAGCTAACCACACACAGACACGGAGAACCAAATGAAACACCTGGAAATTAAACAACTCAATGTTGAACAATGAGTGGGTCAGGAAGGAAATCAAGGAAGAAATCAAACAATACTTAGTAACAAATGAGAATGTAGAAACGAGCTACCAAAACATATGGGACACATCTAAATTCGTGTTAAGGGGAAAATTTATAGCTCTCCAAGCATTCCTCAAGAAGCAAGAAAGGGTCCACATAGATAGCCTGACTTCACAGCTCAAGACCTTAAAAAAGGACCAGAAAATGGAACCTAAACCAGACCGAAGGAAAGAAATAATAAAAATTAGAGCAGAAATCAACGACATGGAAACCAAAAAAAAAAACCAATCTGAAAGATCAATGAAACAGAGAGCTGGTTCGTCGAGAAAATAAATTAGATTGATAAACCGCTAGCAAGACTCACAAAGAAAGAAAGAGAACCCTAATAAATCCAATCAGAAATGAAAGGGGGCATGATAAAAGAAACGAGTGAGATTCAAAAGATCACTAGAGACTACTTTGAAGCTCTATACACCACAAAACAAGAGAACCTAAAAGAAATGGATGAATTCCTTGATTCCTACAATCTCCCAGGACTGAAACAAGAAGACTTGGAATACCTGAATAGACCCATCATTGTTAAGGAAATTGAAACTGTAATCAAAAACCTCCCCAAAAACAAAAGCCCAGGCCCAGATGGTTTCACTAGTGAAATTCTTAGAAACATTTAAAGAAGACCTAATGCCAGTTCTCCTCAAGCTTTTCCAGGAAATTGAAAAAATAGGAACTCTCTCAAACAGTTTCTATGAAGCATACATCTCCCTAATACCAAAAGCAAACAAAGACAACACTAAGAAAGAAAATTATAGGTCAATATACCTGATGGGCATCGATGCGAAGATCCTCAACAAAATATTAGCAAATAGGATGCAACAACTCATCAAAAAGATCATATATCATGACCAAGTGAGATTCATCCTGGGGAGGCAAGGATGGTTTAACATTCCAAAATCAATCAACATAATCCATCATATCAACAAAAGTAAAGATTAAAACATATGATCATATCAATAGATGCAGAGAAACATTTGACAAGATCCAACATCCGTTCATAATGAAAAAGTTGCAGGCTACAAAATCAATACCCAAAAATCCATGGCCTTCATATATGCAAACAATGAGGCAGAGGAAAGGGACATGAAAAAAGCAATCCCATTCACAATCGTGCCCCAGAAAATCAAGTACCTCGGAATCAGCTTAACCAAGGAAGTAAAAGACCTCTACAAAGAAAACTACAAAACGCTACTCCATGAAATAAAAGAGAAAATGAGGAAATGGAAACATATACCCTGCTCGTGGATAGGGAGAATCAATGTTGTCAAAATGGCAATACTCGCCAAAGCATTATACAGATTCAACGCGATCCCTATAAGGATACCCATGACATTCTTCAAAGAAATGGATCAAGCAATCCTAAAATTCATATGGAACAACAAACGCCCATGGATAGCTAAAAGAATTCTTGGGAAAAAGACAATGAGAGGCATAACCCTCCCCAACCTCAAAATTTACTACAAAGCAGTAACAATTAAAACAGCATGGTACTGGAACTAAGGCAGAGCTGTAGACCAAAGGAACAGGGTGGAATATCCCTACACACAACCACAAATGTATGATCATCTAATCTTTGATAAGGGAGCAAGAGATGTGAAGTGGAGCAAGGAAAGCCTCTTTACCAAATGGTGCTGGCACAACTGGACAACCACATGCAAAAGAATGGGTTTAGACCTTGATCTGACACCATGCACAAAAGTCAGATCAAAATGGATTAAAGACCTCAACACATTAGACCACAAACCATAAGGTACATTGAAGACAAGGTCGGCAAAACCCGCCACGATATTGAAGATAAAGGTATCTTCAAAGGTGACACGGAACTAAGCAATCTAGTAAAAACAGAGATCAACAAATGGGACTACATTAAACTAAAAAGCTTCTGCACCGCAAACGATACAGTGACCAGAATACCAAGACTATCCACAGAATGGGAAAGGATATTTACCCAATACTCATCAGATAAGGGGTTGATATCAATGGTATATAAAGCACGGGTTGAACTCTACAAGAAGAATACATCCAACCCCATCAAAAAATGGGGCGAAGAAATAAACAGAAACTTTACCAAGGAAGAAATACGAATGGCCAAAAGGCACATGAAAAAGTGCTCTACATCACTAATCATCAGAGAGATGCAGATCAAAACAACCACGAGATACCACCTCACACCACAGAGACTAGCACACATCCAAAAGAACAAAAGCAACCGCTGTTGGAGAGGATGTGGGGAGAAAGGGACCCTTCTACACTGCTGGAGGGAATGCCGACTGGTTCAGCCCTTCTGGAAAACAATATGGACGATTCTCAAAAAATTAGATATTGAACTCCCATTTGACCCAGCAATACCACTGCTGGGAATATATCCCAGAGAGGCAAAAAAGTATAATCAAAACGACATCTGCACATGTATGTTCATCGCAGCACTGTTTACAATAGCCAGAATCTGGAAAAATCCCGAATGCCCCAGAACGGATGACTGGTTGAGGAAACTTTGGTATATCTATACAATGTAATACTATGCAGCTGTTAGAAAAAAGGAGGTCATGAATTTTGTAGTTAAGTGGATCGGCACGAAAAGTTTCATGCTGAGTGAAATGAGTCAGAAAGAGAGAGACAGACATAGAAAGATTGCACTCATCTATGGTATATAGAATAACAGAGTGGGAGACTAACACCCAAGAATTGTAGAAATAAATACCAGGAGGTTGACTCCATGGCTTGGTGGCTGGCCTCACATTCTGGGGAAAGGGCAACTCAGAGAAGGGATCACCAACTATAATGTAGTCGAAGGCCATGCGGGGGAAGGGAGTTGCGGGCTGAATGAGGGCTAGAGACTGAGCACAGTGGCCACTCAACACCTTTATTGCAAACCACAACAGCTAATTAGAGAGAGAACAGAAGGGAATGCCCTGCCACAGTGGCAGGGTGGGGTGGGGGGGAGATGGGATTGATGAGGGTGGTTGGGATGCTGGGTTTACTGGTGGTGGAGAATGGGCACTGGTGAAGTGATGGGTTTCCGAACTTTGTATGAGGGAAGTATAAGCACAAAAGTGTATAAATCTGTAACTGTACCCTCATAGTGATTCACTAATTAAAAATAAATAAATTCAAAAAAAATAAAAAAGATCTATTGTAGGAGAAGCTCTGGGGAAAAAAAGAACTTTATATTGAACCTCCATATTGTGGTAAATATACACGATGATATACTACCAGCTACAATAAATGGTGAAACCACTAAAATCACTGCAACTTAGAATGGGAGGATCTCCTGGAAGAAAAATTAGTCAGAAAGACAAGAACAAAGACTCTCTGGTCTCATAAACCCACGATAGAGAGAATAACTTCTTTAGGGAATGGAAGGTACCATAGGTCAGCAAAATATTGACTCTAGATGACACAGACGAAAATGCCAGGAAAGAAGAGAAATGGAGGGGGAACGAGAGGAGATCTGGGGGGAACGTAGTGGCAAGGATCAGGGGCCTTGGGCTTATCTCTGGGGTTAAGGCAGGTACCTGTATACATATAAATCACTAGAGTCAACACTACTAGAAGTCCGGGACCCAGACTACAACAATAAAATTGAAAAGTGTGTCTACCAAGGAGTCAGTTTGGGGTGTTGGAAGGAACCTGGAGTCACTGCTGGAGGGATATGGCCACTAGTGGGTAGGACTGGAGTTGGGGACATTGTGTGCCTGAAACCTTGTTGTCAACAACTTTGTAAATCACTGTTTTTATAAAGCTCAAAAGCCAAAATATAATCATTCAAAGAATAAAAATATTTTACATGAAATTTTGTAGATGTCTTTGAGAAGGCACAAAATTGTGTTTCATGAGTACCAGTTTAATGCCATGAAAACTGATGCCACATCAAAGGACCATTACCATTGGCTCTATTTTTGATATTAGAATGTCAAGGCCACATAAGATGACTGCCATGTAATAAGAGTTTCTCAATATGTTGAAGTTAATTAAATCACTTGTAAAAAAATGTTACCTGACCAGCTTGGGAAACCTACTAATATATTTAGTATGTATTCATATGTATTTATTATGTTTAGATCCTATCATTATAATAATGTAGTAACTATTCAAGTTCATTCAGTGGGTTTTAAATGCCTACTACATGTTTCAATACCTACTGTATTCATACTATATATTATTATTCAATGAAATATTTTCTATTATGACCTGGTGCTCATGGATAATGGTTTTCTTGGAGACACTCTTGTTCTCCAGATTGGAAATATGTTTGTCCTCCTCAATGCTGCCTGGATCTTTCTTCATGAGTAAGCTTTTTGATTTGATTTATAATAGAAACAAGAAATCTTTTGTATAAAAAAAGTCAATACCCAAAAATCCATGACCTTTCTATATGCATGCAATTAGACAGAGGGAAGGGACAAGAAAAAAGCAATCCCATTCACTATTGTGCCCCAGAAAATCAAGTACCTCGGAATCAGCTTAACTAAGGAAGTAAAGACCTCTACAAAGAAAACTATAAGACGCTACTACACGAAATAAAAGAGGACATGAGGAAATGGAAACATATCCCCTGCTCATGGTTAGGGAGAATCAACATTTTCAAAATGGCAATACTCCCCAAAGCATTATACAGATTCAATGCTATCTCATAAGGATACCCATGACATCCTTCAAAGAAATGGATCAAGCAATCCTAAAATTCATATGGAACAACAAACGCCCACGGATAGCTAAAACAATTCATGGGAAAAAGACAATAGGAGGAATCACCCTCCCCAACCTCAAACTTTATTACAAAGCAGTAACATTTAAAACAGCATTGTACTGGGGGCTGGAGTGATAGCACAGCGGGTAGGGCGTTTGCCTTGCACGCGGCCGACCCGGGTTCGATTCCCAGCATCCCATATGGTCCCCTGAGCACCGCCAGGGGTAATTCCTGAGTGCAGAGCCAGGAGTGACCCTTGTGCATCGCCAGGTGTGACCCAAAAAGCAAAAAAAAAAAAAAACATCATTGTACTGAAACAAAGGCAGAGCTGCAGACCAATAAAACAAGGTGGAATATCCCTACACACAACCCCAAATGTATGATCATCTAATCTTTGATAAGGGAGCAAGAGATGTGAAGTTGAGCAAGGAAAGCCTCTTTACCAAATGGTGCTGGCACAACTGGACAACCACATGCAAAAGAATGGGCTTAGACCTCGACCTGACACCATGCACAAAATTCAGATCAAAATGGATTAAATATCTCAACATCAGACCACAATCCATAAGGTACATTGAAGACAAAGTCAGCAAAACCCTCCACGATATTGAAGATAAAGGTATCTTCAAAAATGACAGGCAACTGGCTAACCAAGTGGAAACAGAGATCAACAAATGGGACTACATTAAACTAAAAAGCTTCTGCACCGCAAAAGATACAGTGACCAAAATACAAAGACTATCTGCAGTGGGAAAGGATATTTACCCAATACCCATCAGATAAGGGGTTGATATCAATGGTATATAAAGCACTGCTTGAACTCTACAAGAAGAAAACATCCAACTCCATCAGAAAATGGGGTGAAGAAATGAACAGAAACTTTACCAAGGAAGAGATACTAATGGCCAAAAGGCACATGAAAAAGTGCTCTACATCACTAATCATCAGGGAGATGCAGATCAAAACAACCATGAGATACCACCTCACACCACAGAGACTAGCACACATCCAAAAGAACAAAAGGAACCACACTGTTGGAGAGGATGTGGGCAGAAAGGGACCTTTCTACACTGCTGGAGGGAATGCCGACTGGTTCAGCCCTTTTGGAAAACAATATGGACAATTCTCAAAAAAATAGAAATTGAGCTCCCATTTGACCTAGCCATACCACTGCTCGGAATATATCCCAGAGAAGCAAAAAAGTATAGTCGAAATGACTTCTGCACTTATATGTTCATCGCAGCACTGTTTACAATAGCCAGAATCTGGAAAAAACCTGAGTGCCCTAAAATAGATGACTGGTTGAAGAAACTGTTGTACATCTATACAATGCAATACTATGCAGTTGTTAGAAAAAATGAGTTCGTGAATTTTGCATATAAGTGGATCAGCATGGAAAGTATCATGCTAAGTGAAATGAGTCAGAATGAGAGAGACAGACATAGACAAATTGCACTCATCTGTGGAATATAGAATAACAGAGTAGGAGACTAACACCCAAGAATAGTAGAAATATGTACCAGGAGGTTGACTCCATGGCTTGGAGACTGGCCTCACATTCTGGGCAACTTAGAGAAAGGAATGCTAATTAAAATGTGGTAGAAGGCCATGCAGGGGAAGGGTGATGCATGCAGAATGTAGACTAGAAACTGAACACAATGGCCACTCAACACCTTTATTGCAAACCACAACACCTAATTAGAGAGAGAACAAAAGGGAATACCCTGCCACAGAGGCAGGGTGGAGTGGGGGGAGATGGGATTGGGGAGGGCAGGAGGGATGCTGGGTTTACTGGTTGTAGAGAATGGGCACTGATAAGAGGATGGATTCTCTAACTTTGAGGGAAACATGAGCACAAAAATTTATAAATCTGTAACTGTATCCTCCCGGTGATTCACTAATTAAAAATTAATTAATTAAAAATAATAATGAATAAAAAATAAAAATAAATTAAAAATCAAGTACCTCGGAATCAGCTTAACTAAGGAGGTAAAGGATTTTTATAATGAAAACTCAAAAGGCTACTTCAGGAAATAAAAGAGGACATGAGGAAATGGAAAGACATCCCTTACTCATGGATTGGAAGAATTAATATTGTCTAAATGGCAATATTCCCCAAAGCATTGTACAAATTCAATGTGATCCTTATAAGGATACCCTTGACATTCTTTAAAGAAATGGAGCAAGCGCTCCTGAAATTCAAATGGGCAAACTTCAAAATTCAAATTCAAACTCTTAAGGGGTTTTTCTGCTTTCCTCAGTCAAAACACTCTTTAACATCTTAATACTAGTTATTTTTGTATGCACATAGCAAGAGATATATTGAGACTTGTAGGGCAGCTCTCCTGGCAACATCTTCTCACAGACTCAAGACTACAGCACTCAGGCCAGATTAATCATTCCTAACCCTAGCAGGGTACGAATCTAGTTATTACTTTTTGGATCATGACAGCATTTGTCCATGACCAAGCTCTTAACTTATAGTTAAGCATTAGCCACTTTGGCTAGGCCCATCTCGATGCCAGGGTAGCGCATAACTCACCGCTTGCCCTGTGTCCGTCTCGTCCTTCATCGGGACCCTGCTTTTGAGGTGCTAGGAAGTAAGGGCAGCTGAGGCTTAGGTCAAGAGAACAGATGCCTAGAAGGAAAGTATCATGTAGTGTCAAATGACTTCCAGGTTACAAAAGCATAGCATTTCCTAAGTCTTCCTGTGTCCATACAAAAGGACATGGCTCTGAATAAACTATGCAAAGGACTCAAGGAGAAGAGAAAAATCAATATTTACAAATCAACAGAAGTTACAAATAAACACAGAGGAATGGAGCACTGTGAAGGGAGTAACCCAATAAACCTAAGCTACCTGAGGCTCTGTTATCCTACAGGAAATGTACACTAGTAAAGGAATGTGTGTTAGATCATTGCATGACTGAAACTTAATCATGAAAATCTTTGTAACTATGTATCTCACTGCAATTCAATAATTTTTTAAATTTCAGTTATTTTTAACTTGTGATGAAAACTTTAAAGAGGTATCATCTTAACAATCTTCAAATATATTACACATATAGCCATTAGGAAAAAGTGAAGAGATCAATTCAGTAATATAATTTCTATCTCTTAATATAGAAAATGGAGTGCAAAATACACTGAGGGCAAGTAGAAAAAAATGGCATTCAAAAATCATAAAAACTGCATCATCGCTTCTCGGCCTTTTGGCTAAGATCAAGTGCATAAAAACTGCATCACTGCATCACTGTTGTCCCGTTGTTCATTAATTTGCTCGAGTGGGCACCAGTAACGTCTCCATTGTGAGACTTGTTACTGTTTTTGGCATATCGAATATGCCACAGGTAGCTTGCAATGCAGGTCGGATACTCTCGGTAGCTTGTCAGTTTCTCTGAGAGGAATGGAGGAATTGAACCCTTGTCAGCCGTGTGCAAGGTAAATGCCCTACCCGTTGTGCTAATGCTCCACTTTCATAAAAACAATAAAAATAATTTATTTTTAAAACAATTAAATTGCTATATGTGTAGCAAGACTGACAAAAATGAAAAGGGAGAAAACAAAAACACCAATATCTGAAAGAAACAGAATTTGCAGCCATTACAATGCTAATAAGAGAATACTAGGACAGTTTTATGCTCATAAATTCAACACCCTAGAAGAAATGAACCAATTCTTTGAAAACTGCTAGCTGCTAATATGCAGTCAATGAAGCAGATAAGCCGTGTAGGCTTTAAGCATTAAAATATTACATTTGTAATTAAAATTTCCACAAAAAAGTAATCTCCAGGTCCAGATGGCTTCACCGAAGCATTTGCCAACAAGAAGATAATTAACACCGATTTCACACAATGCCTCCCACAAAATAGACAATGCCTCCCACAACATAAAAGAGGTTGGAATACTGCTCAACTTATATTTTCGGCCACTTTTGGCTATACTCTTGTCTCTGTGCTCAGGGATCACTCCTGTTGGACTTGGCCGACCATATGTAGTGCTGTAGATAGAGCTGGGATAAGTTGTTTGCAAGGCAAGCACCTTAATCACTGTACTATCTCTCTGGCCTTCAACTTAATATTATTACTTTTTTGTTTTGTTTTATTGGTCCACACTCTGCAATGTTCCAGACTTACACTTACCACTATGCTGAAGTATTACCCCTTGTGGTGCTTGAGATAAGAAATTGGGTTCTGGGGATCATATCTGGGTTGGCCTCATGCAAATCAAGTGTCCGATATGCTCTATTATTGATCTAGCGCTTCAACTTATTTTGTTCATCTTTGTATTATCCTGCTACTTCCTTTGAGTATTACTAAATTTTCCATTTATTTGCTATTATATACAAGTATATAGTAGGTGAAAAAATGGCATAGGTATCTTTTACAATTGGCTCAATTACAGCAACTGGTAAACAAACAGAGTGAAGATATGAGAGGAATTCCTGATTTCTTACTTGGTTCTTGTGAAAGTGACTCACCATAATGACTGTATCAAGCATCACTGTTATCCCATTGATCAACGATTTGCTCGTGCGGGCCTAGTAATGTCTCCATTCATCCTAGCCCTGAGATTTTAGCAGTTTCTCTTTATTCATCCTTCCCAATGGTACCACATTGAAGTCTCTTCTGGGTCAGGAGAATGAGACCCATAGTTGTTACTGTATTTGGCATATGAATACACCACAGGGAGCTCGCCAGGCTCTCCCATGCGGGCAGTAAACTCTTGGTAGCTTGCCAGGTTCTCCAAGAGAAAGAACTAGGCTTCTGGGAGCTTGATTTTATAGTCTCTGGATGTTGGCCATTGATGGGATTACACGGTGCTGCCGGGGGAAGTTTCTAGGTGTGACCGCCTAGCTACTGGAAAATGGGGAATCTGGGTGCTTAAAGAGGCCCAGTCCCAATCTGAGCAGTCTTGGAGATCTCAGTCCCGGATCCCTCATACCTGGGTTCCTCTGCCGGTTCCTTCATGCGTGAGGCTTGTCCAAACGTGTGGAGAGTGGCTTTCAAATATAATTTCTATATAAAATTTTGATATCAAGGGCCATAATGATACCATAATGACTAATGTCTTAAAACTGAAACCACAAAGAGATAGCTGGAGAGATATTAGTTCCAATTTTCTCTATGTATCTCTGGGTCCTATTGGGGAGGGAGAATAGGAAGGCTGCAGGGGAAGCCTGTGGCAGGGGCCTGTGTGCTCAGAAATGGAGCTTCCGTGGGTCCACACAAAATGTGGGAAAGGACTTCACATGGCTGCCACACCTGATATACTGTTCCCCAGGGGGAATTCCTTCATCCTTTGGAAACTCCCTGCTCCCACTACAATCCAACATGGTATCAAGTGGCATCCCAGCCTCTGGCAGGGACTGCTTAGTTCTAATACAGTCCCCATCTTAGAGCTCTGCATCACAGTTCTGCTACATGAACATGAATCTGGCCTGTACTACTACCCATGGCAGGCTAAGGCCCCAATGGCCATTGTTTGTCAGCTCTGGTTGAAAGGAGCATTCTATGTGTGTATAGTTGGGTAACTGTAGTGCTCATCCAGGAAAGAGATCATTGCCTTCAACTTGCCAGAGGTGGTTTTAAAAGATAACCCTTTGCTCACATTGCGGAAAATTACAGTGGTCTGTTAATGCTTGGCGCTTTCATCCTTTTTCTCTTTTCCTGACATCACATGTTAAACATTTTCCTGAAACACAGGCTTGATCTTGGCGAGCTGCTTCTGATATTCCCCGTGGCATGAAAATACAGTGTGCAGACTCAGCTCAGTGGAGAGCATCTGGCCCGTACATAACTTTGGTCCAGTTGCCGGCTGGAGGGTAGGAAAGGCCTAGGAGGGATTCCAGAAAGACTGATTATTGGCAGTAGTGGATGTTCACAATAGAACCTCAGGAGCAATGGACTTCACTAAGCAGTTTGAAAGTAAGGAGGTTGGGTGGCTATAAAGGACCTCATTTTTATACCAAACTTGTGGAGGTGGGAGTTATGCACAAGCTTGAGTGTGAGGGATGGAATTAGAGTGGATGCTTTCTCCTTATAAAACACTAATCCTAATAATGTATAATTAATTTTAAAATACTGTAATATAGGGCTTAAAGAGAGTACAGGGATTAAACCACTTGCTTTTACCATGGCAAATTTAACTTTAATCCTCAGTACCATGTCTGAACCCTGAGCATCACCAGGAATGATCTCTGAGTACAATGCCAGGAGTCGTCCCTCAGAAGCAATGTCACCAGTACATATTCCTCCAGAAAATAGGGTAGGGTAAGTATAATTCAAGGCTCTTTTAACTTTTATTTCCCCTTTTATCTGTGGGTTATATAGAACTCTATTAATTTAGACATTATGTATTTTACTGTTTTGGTGATGTCATTTTCTTATTAACTTCTACATTATTTCCATCATGGCCTTGGAAATTATACTGTATTAACTTAATACATTTAATCTATTTGGCTTTTGGAGCGGCAAAATATGATCCAAACAGGCTTGTGTTCTATGAACATTGAAACTATTATGTATTCTTCTATTGTGTGTAGAAAGTTCTATAATTTCAGTAAGCTCACTTTGGTTAATAGTTATTTAAATTTCAGTTATCTTAGATTGCTCAGATATTATGTGTGCTCACAATTTGATTTTGCTTTTATACCTAGTTATTTTATTGAGAGATGGTTGTTGAATCATATAACTGTTAACTTATTTTCTATTATTATTTTTCATTTAATTAAATACTTGGTTTTGTGTTTTAAAGCTACATACCCAAAGCATTATAGAATTTTGACTGTGCATCTTATTATATTTTTCTGTTGAAAGAGGCTGATATTATTCATGCCTATTATGTTCTTTTTATGGCAGTAATATTATAGTGTTCTATTTCACATTTTTGAAGTCTTATTTATGTGGCATCATATTGGAAATTTTAACAGATAGGAAAAATTCATATACATTTCACTTGAATAACTAAACATAACATAGGGTTTAAAATATTCCTTCAATTATTTTTTTCTTGAATCGCTGTGAGATACACTTACAAAACTTTTATATTTGAGTTTCAGTCATACAGTGATGGAACACGCGTCCCTCCACCAGTGTACATTTTCCATGAACAAGGTGCCCAGTATCCCTCCTGGTAGAAGAGGGGTAGAACAATTGTCTCTATGGTAGACAATTTTCCTCTTTGTCTCTCTACTTATGGGTATTATGGTTTTCAATACAGATAGTGAGAGGTCATCAAGTTTGGTCTTTTATCTACTTTCAGCACACATCTCCTATCTCGAGCGATCACTCCAACCATCATTGCCTTAGTGATCCCTTCTGTATCCCAGCTGCCTTCTCCATCAGCTCATAAGGCAGGATTCCAACCATGGAGCAATATTCTTGGCCCTTATTTCTACTGTTCTTGGCTGTTAATCTCATATTATGATATTTTACATTGCACACATAAGTGCAGTCATTCTATGTGTCCCTCTCTTTCGAACTCATTTGACTTAGCACGATACTTTTCATGACCATCCATTTATAAGCAAATTTCATGACTTCATCTTTCCTAACAGCTGCATAGTATTCCATTGTGTAGATGTACCAACGTTTCTTTAACCAGGCATTTGTTCTTGGGCACTCTGGTTGTTTCTAGATTCTGGCTATTGTGAACAGTGTCGCAATGTATGCACAGGTGCAGATGCCATTTCTACTGTGCTTTTTTGCACTCTTGGGATATAGTCCCAGAAATGGTATTTCTGGGTCAAATGGGAACTTAATTTCTAGTTTTTGAGAAACATACGTACTGTTTTCCAAAATGGCTGGACCAGACAGCATTCCCACAAACAAAGAAGGAGAGACCCTTTGTCCCCACATCCACAGCAACACTGGTTGCTTTTGCTTCTTTGCATGTGTGCCAGTCTCTGTGGTGTGAGATTATATCTCGTTGTTGTTTTGATTTGCATCTCCCTGATGACTAGTGATGTAGAGCATTTTTTTCATGTGCCTTTTGGCCATTTATATTTCTTTTTTGAGGAAACTTCTGTTCATTTCTTCTCCCCATTTTTGAAGGGATTGGAGGTTTTTTTCTTATACAATTCTACTAGTGTCTTGTATATCCTGGATATTAATCTTTTATCAGATGGGTATTGGGTAAATATTCTTTTCCATACTGTGGGCTCTTTCTGCATTTTGGTCACTGTTTCTTTTGAAGTGCAGAAGCTTCTTTGTTTGATGTAGTCCCATTTGTTTATGTTTGCTTCCACTTGCATGGGCAGTGCTGTTTCATCCTTAAAAATCCTTTTAGCTTCAATGTCATGGAGAGTTCTGCCTACACTTTCTTCTATGAACCTTATAGATTCATGTCTTATATTGAGGTCTTTAATCCACTTTGATCTGACTTTTGTGCCTGGCATTAGACAGAGGTCAGAGTTCATTTTTTAGCAGTTTTCCCAGCACCACTTGTTGAAGAGGCTTTCCTTTTTCCACTTTGCATTTATTGCTCCTTTGTCAAAGATTAAGTGACCATATATTTGGGGGTCTGTGACAGGATATTCAACTCTGTTCCTTTGGTGTCCAGGTCTGTTTTTAGCCCAATACCATGCTATTTTAATTTGATATTTTAATTACTACTTCTTTGTAGTAGAATTTGAAGTTGGGGAAGGGTACGCCATCCATCTTTTTTTCCCAAAGATTGCTTTAGCTATTTGTGGGGGGTTATTGTTCCATATAAATACCAGGAGTGTTTTGTCTATTTCTTTAAAAAATGTCATGGGTATCCTGGTAGGAATTGCATGCATTAAATTTGTATAGAGCTTTGGGCAGTATTACCATTTTGACAATGTTAATTCTCCTTATCCATGAGCAGGGGATGTATCTCCATTTCCTAGTGTTCTCTTTTATTTCCTGAAGTAGTGTTTTGTAATTTTCCTTGTATAGGTCCTTCACCTCTCTGGTTAAGCTGATTCCAAAGTACTTGATTTTCTGAGGTACTATTGTGAACAGGATTTTTTTAATGTCTCTTTCTTCTTTCATTATTTGTATATAAGAAAGCCATGGACTTTTGGGTGTTGATTTTGTAACCTGCCACTTTAATATATCGACTTATTGTTTCTAGAAGCTTTTCTGTAGAGTCTTTAGGGTTTTCCAAGTATAGTATCATATCATCTGCAATTAGTAATAACTTGATCTCTTCCTTTCCTATCTGTATGCCCTTGATATCTTTTTCTTATCTAACTGCACATGAGAGGGATGAATGGAGATGCTACTGGCGCCCACTTGAACAAATGAACAAGTGATATAAAAAGATACATATATTTTGTTTTTATATACTGTAGCACCTCGTCCCATTGTTCATCGATTTGCTCGAAGAGACACCAGTAATGTCTCCATTGTGAGACTTGTTACTGTTTTTGGCATATCGAATACACGACGGGTAGCTTGCCGGGCTCTCCAAGAGAGATGGAGGAATTAAACCCGGGTTGGCCGCATACAAGGCAAATGCCCTACCTGCTGTGCTATCGCTCCAGTCCAACCATGTTTATATAAAGAAGAAAAATACTTCAATATATACACATGTGTCTAATTATCTTTATATAATTGGATATTCTATTCCCCTATTAAATATATATTTATTTGAATATATAATATATGTATGCCTTAGTGGGGAAAGTAGATAGGTACAATAGCAGAATCATCACACACAATAAGATGAGATACATAATAGTAATTTGTATATTATCACTACATATCTGATCTGTGTAATATACCTATATAATACAATATAATCACCACTAAAAGTTTATCTCCTAACTACCACTATACACTTGACCCCTTTTCATTCCTCTGAATCTTCCCCTATTTCCTTTGGTAATATACATTTCACTAACATAATCTAAACTTACTTTGTTTTGTTTTTGCATTTATATCTTTTTTTCACACAAGAAATATACCTTTTTTCATCTGGCTCCTCTGAAATAAGTCAGAGGATATTTTTTTAAAAATATGTATTTTGCTGAATAAAGTTTGAGTGAAACAGTTTTTGAATTGTATTTATTGAGATAAGGTTCATGGAAACCTGAGGATACCATAGTTGCCATCTCTAACACTTAGTTCTTGCTGTTAATATGCATTATTTTGACTTTGGCCTTAAAATTATTTTGTCATTGATATTAATTTTCATAATGGATTCAAAATTATTATAAAATGCTATCTTTTTTATATTATGGGTCTAAATTTAGTAGAAAGGATTTAACTTAATTTTCATAACACTAAGATTTTGACCATTTGCAAATGATTCTTTGCTATTGGCAGTTACTAAACCACATTATGTTCAGGCAAGGAGTTTGGGAGATATTTAGTTCCAGTTGTTATAAAACAGACAGGTGAAGGCTGGAGATATAGGTCAAGTATTAGAGCATATGTGATCCACAAGTTTATGCAATGGCATGTGATGACCTCCATAGCCCAGCAAAGCTAGAATAAGTACTGATTTCACACCATTTTAATTTATATAAACAATGAAGATATGAATAAAGCTTTTTATTTGAGCCAAGACATGTTGTAAATGAGTACAACATCTATAAATCTGTATCTATAAATTCAGTGGCTAAGTGCTGTATATATCCAACACTGACATCTTTTTACACTCCACTTAATACAGTAAAATATGGTATCAGATTTTCTGTTTAGAGGAGCACCATGACTCCAAGGGTCTCTATATTCCAACTCTGTTTCCTTGGTACTGAGCAGTTTCTGTAATTACTCACGTAGGCAGTTAGGTAGGTCAAGGCGACCTTAACTACTGCGTGGTTGTTTTCTCCCTGGGAAAGGAAATTAAACTGTTTGCTGCTATTGCAAAAAGATATCAAACCTGTGTGCTTTGGTACTTCTGTTTTGATGCAACCCACTGTTCATGAAGGCTCCATCTGCTCCTAACTGGGCTTGGATACAGGAAACCAGCACAACCATGATACCCTTACCGTTTGCTTTGCAATGATATACTATTTTGCTCTAATTAATTGTCTTATTATCTACTTGAACATTTATCAACTATTGGCAAAGCAGTCTAATTGCTTAGTTTTCTTCTTTGAAATATTGTAATGTTATTTTAATATTTTTAAAAATTTTGTTTTAGACATCAAGGTCTATAGTATTGATAATGGCAGGGTTTCATGCATAAAACATTCCAACACCATGCCTTCCAAGTGTAAGTTTTCCTCAATCATTACCCCAGTGTCCACCCCACAATCGGATTCACCCACCCATAGCACTCCAATAATGATAAGCTTCCTACTAAAAACAGTTCTCAGGGTTATTTTGCCATAAGCTATTTGCTGTTTCCTTATTATTTTTGTATATCATATATGAGGGAAATCATTTTATATCTGTCCCTTTCCTTCTAACTTCACACAGCATGATACTAGCTAGATCCATCCACATATCAACACATTGCATGATTTCATTTTTTCTTATAATTTAGTTGTATTCTATTGTGATCCATATCATTATTTCTTTATACAATCACCTGTTCTTGGACACTTAGATTCTTTCCACATTTGGGGGATCATGAATTCTGTATGACATCTTGTAAAAGGTTAAGTATCTTCCCAGAAATTGTTAACAAATAACACCATGTTTACTTATTTTGAGATTAAGTGATAGTTACTATAATTTTTCAATGAAAGTTTTGGTTGGTGATGAGGCTTTTCTATACAAAGCTGCTAATTTAATGAGAAACTGAAATTAGGAGCTGAAAAATAAACCAAATCGTCATATTTATAAGAAAAAATATGGGATAATAACCAGAGACAGGAGGTTTAAGAGGTGATGAATTAGAGAAGGTACTAGTATTATTCAATGTGAGCTTTGAACCCCAACATGAAGTTGTGTACAGCAATGAGAAGATAGTAATGGAAGAGATTAGTTATTGAAATTTTATGTGTGGTGTTTGCTATTTATTAAGCACAGTCTTTTTTTTAAACATTTTTCTTTTTTAATTTAATCATCGTGATATACAGTTACAAAGCTTTCATGACTGAGTTTCAGCATACAACGATAGAACACTCATCCCCCCACCAGTGTACATTCCCCACCACCAATGTTCACAGTATCCCTCCGGCCACCCTCACCTCACCCCACCCCCTGCCTCTAGGGCAGACAATTTCCCTCTTACTCTATGGGGCATGATGGCTTGCAGTACAAATACTGAGCGGTCATCATGTTTGGTCCTTTAAATACTTTCAACACATTCTACTTTGAGTAGTGATACTTACTCTGAAGAGCAATTTTAAATAGGACCACAAAGGTAGTGGTATCCACACTGGCTTCCAGCAAGCAAACAATCAGCTGTGGCTTTCTTTATATTACAGCATCTTTCAAGCATGGAACCAAGGATAAATGTTCAGAAATGAGCCTTAATACAATGTATATTTTTGTTTTTCTTAACTCTCTATTTTAACATTAATAACAAATACCCTCCACCCTGACATGCGACTTTGCCCAACGTGATTGCTAGGTTGCTTCCAAATTCAAGACAACTTGCATTATAAAAAGTGTGGGTTGGGCAAGTGCCTCAAATAATTCTTCAACACACCTTTTGTTAACTAACTTCATACTGATTTTTTTTTTATTGAACAATAAAACAGTTCACCACTGTTCATTGATGAATTCCTGTATGCTTCTTGTCCTCATTTGCTCAGGATCCTTATTTTAGACCTTTATTCAAGATTTTATTTCCTATGTTGAAAGGAAATAAAAGTAATTAATCATGATTAATTTTTAATATATGGAGTTACTAAAGGAATATTTTATCAGAATATTTTCAAAATAAATAACTACTGAATAAAAGTTAATGCTGGTATTCCATGAGCAGTTTTTATAGCAGTTACCTTGCTTTTTTTTTAATTAGTGAATCACCGTTAGGGTAAGCTACAGAATTATACATTTTTGTGCTCATGTTTCCCTCATACAAATGTCGAGAACCCATCACTTCACCAGTGCCCATTCGGCACCACAAATTAACCCAGCATCCCTCCCACTCTCCCCAATCCCGTCTCTCCCCACCCCACCCTGCCACTGTGCAGGGTATTCCCTTTTGTTCTCTCTCTGTAATTAGGTGTTGTGGTTTGCAATAAAGGTATTGAGTGCCCATTGTTTTCAGTCTCTAGTCTACATTCAGTAGACTTCCCCCGCATGGGAGATTGTAGGAATCAAGGAATTCATCCATTTCTTTTAGGTTCTCTTGTTTTGTGGTGTATAGACCTTCAAATTAGTCTCTAATGATCTTTTGAATCTCACTATTTTCTGTTATGAATACCACTTTTCATTTCTGATTTGATTTATTAGGGTTCTCTCTCTTTCTTTGTGAGTCTTGCTAGTGGTTTATCAATCTTATTTATTTTCTCGAACCACCTCTTTGTTTAAATTATTTTTCGGATTGTTTTTTTGGTTTCCATGTCATTACTTCCTGCTCTAATTTTTATTATTTCTTTCCTTTGGTCTGGTTTAGGTTCCTTTTTCTGGTACTTTTTTAAGGTCTTGAGCCGTGAAGTCAAGATATCTATGGGGGCCCTTTCTTCCTTCCTGAGCTTCCTGAGGAATACTTGGAGAGCTATGAATTTTCCCCTTAACATGGCTTTAGCTGCGTCCCATATGTTTTGGTAGCTCGTGTCTTCATTCTCATTTGTTTCTAAGTATTGTTTGATTTCTTCCTTGATTTCCTTCCTGACCCACTCATTGTTCAACATTGATTTATTTAATTTCCATGTGTTTGATTTGGTTCTCCGTGTCTGTGTGTGGTTAGCTTCTATCTTCAGCTCATCGTGGTCTGAAAAGATGGTTGATACAATTTCGATTTTTCCGATTCTATTGAGGTATGTTCTGGGGCCCGGTACATGGTCTATTTTAGAAAATGTTCCATGTGCACTGAAAAATAATGTGTATTTTTTTCTTTTGGGGGTGTTAAGCCCTTATAGGTCTATTAGGCCTCTCTCTTCCATATCTTCTTTCAGAGTCAGTGTTTCCTTGCTGAGTTTTGTTCTTTTTGATCTATCCAGAGGTGATAAGGCGGTATTATAGTCTCCGACTACTATTATCCTGTTAGTGATGTCCTCATTAAAGTCTGTTATGATTGTCTTAAATATTTAGCCAGTCGTTCATTAGGTACGTATACGTCTAAGATTATGATTTCCTCCTGTTGTAAATATCCCTTGATAAATAGAAAATGACCTTCGCTGTCCCTTTTAATCTTTTTCAACCTGAAATCTATGTTGTCGGATACTAGCATAGCCACTCCTGCTTTTTGAAGGGAGTTGTTTGCTTGCAGGATATTTTCCATCCTTTGACTTTGAGTCTGTGTTTACTCTTTTTGTTCAGGTGTGCTTCTTGCAGGCAGCAGAATGTTGGGTTAATTTTCCGTATCCTTTTTCCACTCTGTGTCTCTTCATTGGTGCATTTAGGTCATTAACATTGAGAGATAGTATCGTCATGGGGTTGTGTGTCATCTTTATGTGGGGTTTGTTGTTCGTTGTTCTTATGGGGTTCCTCCTTGTCTTACAGTAGCCCCTTTAGACCTTCTTTTAAGTTTGGTTTTGAGTCTATGAAGTTCCTGAGCTGTTGTTTATCCGAGAAATAGTGTATGGCTCCTTTGATTTTGAGTGAGAGTTTAGCCGGATAAAGTATTCTTGGTGAGGCATTCATTTTGTTGAATTTTTTCACTATGTCCCCCCATTCTCTTCGGGCTCGGAGGGTTTCCTCTGACAGGTCTGCTGTAAATCTGAGGGGTGATCCTTTGTACGCGATTTCCCTCTTTGACCTTGCTGCTTGCAGAATTGTGTCTCTATCCATAGCATCCATCATTCTGACTGTGATATGCCTTGGAGTCTTTTTATTTGGGTCTCTTTTTGTTGGTACTCTTTGGACTCCTTGAATCTGGATGCCTGCCTTCTTCAGGTCTGGGAATTTCTTAGCAATGATGTCTTTGACTGTGTTTTTTTCATTGGGGTTACTTCTCTGTGCTTCTGGTAGTCCGATGATTTTTATGTTGTTCCTCTTGAACTCATCCCCAATTACTCTGATTCGCTCTATAGCCATTTTGAGGTCTTTCGCCATTATTTGTTGTTGTCTGTAAGCTTTCTGCAGCTCATTTTTAAGGTCGCTGATTCTGTCTTCGGCAGTAGTCATTCTACTGTTGAGGGCATCTAGAGAGATTTTTAATTCATCTACCAATTCCTTTATTTGTGTGACTTGTGTTTGTAGCTTTGAAATTTCTGCTCTCATTTCTCCCTGCATTTTCTTGGTAGACCGTTCCAGTGCTTCATTCATATCCTCCCTTAATTTATTGGATGTCTGTTCCATGGTTGCTTGGAGTACGTCGACTCTCCTCAAGATTTCCTCTCTGAGTTGTTTATCTGAGAGGTCGTAGATGTGAGTAACCTCTGTTGAGGTTTCTGGAATCTTTTCTTCTCCCTCTTTTCATGGAGGAGATTTTCGCTGCTTCTTCATATTGTTATGCACGTGCAGAGTTGTAACTTTGTAGTTTTTTATTCCTATTTCCTCTTGTTGTGGGAAGGAGGGTCTCTGGTTGTGCTATTGCTGATGGCAGCCTTGTTCCTATTCTAGAGTTCTTCCTTATACTCAGGCGCTCTTCCTGATTGATGTGGGGCCTCTAATGAAGGCTTAAGGCTATGTACTCTTTACAAAGGTTCTGCTAAGCTTCTCTTATTCACTGATAGCTTTTATAAAGTTAAACTAAGCTAATGGGCTATTTTGCATAAGTGAATGAGATGGCTAAAGTGATTTTCAAAGAAAAAGACGATACCTATTGTGCTAAGTTAAAAAATAATAACTGTGGCAGCTCCACATGAGGCCACGCCCCTTTTGAGACCATGCCCCCTGAGATACAGGCCACGCCCCCAGTATCTTCGTGGCGGGGGTCGCTGGACACGGGGCAGTTCGGATGCTGGACATCCGAATCCGGGCGGCCATGGGAACCCGGGAACCCGTGGAGGCGTGGCCGGGGGTGACCTGAGTACCTGGAGAGAGGGCTGATGTTAGGAGCCAGGCGGGCAGGAGGGGGTCGTGGGACCTGTTACGGGGCAGCTGCTGGATGTCTGAACCCGGGCGGCCACGGAAACCGGGGGACCTATTAAGCACAGTCTTATGAACTCTAAGTTATGTAGTTTTAGTTGTAATCCAATATCTTAGCTCTATTTATATTATTATATGGATAAAAATAAGGCACAAAAGGTAATTAGATTGAAGAATTCACATCTATTAAGTTATAAGAAGAGAAAATAGTTTTAGAAATGCTGCTGGAGGCAGGGCATGCTTGTCCTCATAGGGAGAATTTGATTGGGTAACTGAATATCTTGAGGAACAGAGAATCATTGTTTATAGAATTTTTCTCTTGCACTACATCCCGCAAATGTTCTTGTTTATTTCCCCTTGAAATCTGGCATGTGGGCTAAATTTTATTTTTTAAATGCAAATAAATATATGACTATCAAACAATAAACAAAACATCTTTATCCTTGTACCAGTAAAGGCACTATTATTGACTTTTGATGACACATTTTAGACAACAATAACTATGTGGGGAAAAACATGGCCTTTGCCTGCAAGATAGTAAAGTAGTTAGGGCACATGTCTAACATGCACCTGAATCAGGTTCAATCCTCAGCACCACATGGTACTCCACGCATTTCCTAGTGTAATACTAGATGCATTTGAGCACCAATAGGTAGGACCCTGGAGGCCCTCAAGCATGACTAATTCTGGTGAGCTCAGAAATACCCAGATCCACAAGGCCTGAGCAGTAACTCATCCCTGGAACTACTGTCTGGTTGGCTAAGAATTGAAGGTGGATCCCCTAGGCTTCCTGAAGATGGATCAGGAGCTCCACCTCTCCCAATAAAAACATGGCTTTTTAGACCTAGAATGGAATTTCAAATTTGCCTCCAAATTCAAACCAGTGTTATTAATATCAAGAAAATGCTCTCTTAACCTACTAGTGATAATTTAGTGATGCAACAAGTAGAATATTCCCAATTTTCATGGAGTGCTTGTCATTCCGACTGTCTCCTTCTATAATCTCTATTATCTACTTCTAACTTCACTCAGACAAAAAATGGTTTTCTGTCTCCTATTTTCAAAAACCTAAACTGTCTATTTTTTTTAATTTTTGGTCACACCCAGCAGTGCTCAGGGCTTACTCCTAGTTCTGCACTCAAAGATCACTCCTAGTGGGATTTGGGGAACAATATGATGGGCCAGGGTTTAACCCAGGTCAGATGCATGCAAGGCAAGTCTCTGTACCTGCTTTCTCACCCAATCAATTTTTTAAAAATTTATTAATTTTCATAGTCACAGTGAAATTACAAAATTATTCATGGTTGAGTTTCAGGCATACAACTTTTCAACATTGAGCCCTTCACTATTGTCCAATTCCATCCAGCAATACCCCCCATTTGCCTTCCACGTATCAGTCTACTAATATGAGAGAAAATTCTTTTTAAAATAAGTTTTTGCACTTATAGTGTTTCATATGCAAGAATTTAGCACCGTGCCCCTACCCGCAGTCAGGGGCCCACTTGGAAGCCCCCAGCCCCTCCTGGCACCTCTGAGTCATCTCGCCCACCAGCCCTGACCCCTCCCTGTTCTCCAGGTAATCAGAATTTCCCTTTGGAGACCCCACCCAACATGGAGAAGCCCTCCCCTTGTCCCCTGCCCACGGTCGGGGGCCCGCTCGGAAGCCTCCAGCCCTGCCTGGCACCTGAGTCATCTAGCCCACTGGCCCTGACCCCTCCCTCTTCTCCAGGTTAGGGGCATGTGGTCTCAAGGGGGCGTAGCCTATTACTGGAGCGGCAAAAGGTCAGCAGAACCCTCCACGATATTGAAGATAAAGGTATCTTCAAAGATGACACGGAACTAAGCAATCAAGTAAAAACCAAAATAGTGTATTGAGCCTTAGTATTATTTTTTCAATTCATTTCCAAGAAAACATCGTTTCCAATATGGGCCTCCAGAAATAAGCAACTCCATAAAAGCTCGGGTTTTTCATAGTCCTTGAACGAGAGCAAGAGGACTACTTCCCAAGCATCATATGAAGATAAAACAGACAAATAAACTTCCTTCCCTGGCCCTCTCTAGAATATTCGGAGGGAGAGAAGACCAAACATAAGTCTCCTGGTCTTTTTCAGGTGAGGGGTTAGCAATTATTAGAAACCAGTTATTTTGGTTAAAATGATCTTGCCTTTTCTTAAGAGTAGTGTAAACCACATCTATGGTGAAATGGCAAGACCATTTCCTCACAAGTTACTGCAAGAGGAATAAATTTAAAATTCTTTGTGTAGAAGGGGAAATTTTATGTACAATTAGTGGCTTCGTGGGGTTGGCAGAATGGAGGTTACATTCAAGTTTCAATAACTTGAAAGTAGATGAGAGTTTTGTAACATAACCAGGGTCATCCCCTGTCATCACTGAACAGACACCAAATGGAAGGTCCTTGTTTTGGTCAGGAAGGGTCTGTTTTAGGCAGAATTAAAAGAGTCTGTGAATATTCTTAATATAGGAAGAGTTTACCACAAGTCTTTCTGGGGTATGGTAGAATTTAACATCATATGAAGAAAGAGAAAGGGAAAATACATTAATATGTTTACATTTTATATCTCAAAATATCTAGCTATTTACTGGGCTACAATATTAGTAGTAGCTACCTCTTGTAGTGATGTAGGCAGTCAAGAGAATATGAGTGAGATACTACTCAGTTTACACTAATTTTTGTATCTGAACATTTTTACAGGTTCTAATATTATAGAAGAGAGTGAATATGGCATCAGTATCAGGAACTAGTAGTCTTTCCCTCAGTTTTGTTCCTCTCTTCTCTGTGGTCATTACCAGAAGCTTAACAGTGTCTTCCAGTTCTTTAGTGGACTTCAAAATTCCAGGTTCATTACCCTCTGCTGCTATATCGTTTCCTCCTTTTAGTAGCAACTACTCCATGGAAACCACCACACCAACTGAGAATGTTTTGTAGTTAGATGAGATTTCGTCATCTTAAAGCAAAGCAAAATATGCATTCCTTCTATTGTCACCTCCCGTCCTTGAATTGAGAATATCTAGAAAATCAAACTTGCTGTATGGAAGAACAAAGAATGCTATCAAGTGTATTAAGTCATGCCTCATAATGATGAATGAATAAATAATTTGAGAAGAAATCTGGTAGTCACCAATGACAATTTTACTATGCATAGTTCAAAGTAGTAAGAGGTCCTTGCCTTTCTATAATCTGATTTTTGCCAGCAATTTTACTGATTAATAAAGGAAATTGATGAAAAGTTGATGTATTTCTGGAGTGTGGCAACACTGTTTCTGCTTTTCGTATTTTGTATTCATCTTTTTTCCACTAGCTTTTATTTTTGCTGGACTTCCTAGCCTCATCAGGAAGTTCAGAATTCAAAGCCATATTTCAACTAGATGAGTATAATGTAACAACAATATTGAAGAAACGCTATTGGAAATTATTCTAATTTTTTTATTTGTTCTAAACCTAACTTGTTTTCCTTTTTCTTTTCTCTTTCATTTCCCCATATACAAGCCTCAATTGCATTTCACACGTTCAGCTTACTATGGTTTATAGAAGAAAATAAATAATAAATATACATATATTGGATATCAGAGTTTTATAATGAAATAAATTAAATACAAAACATTTTTGTGTGCATGTAAAGAAATAGACCATTATGTATGTCTTCCCCTGCCCCAATGTTTTCTATGCTCCTTTCATGCTCATTAAGTCTTCAGTTTTAAGGTATTATTATGTATCAATAAATTATAGTAGATGCTATGAATGTCCATTTATGTACATTTCAAATAGTAATTATAATCATGCATATGTGTAACTATTAACTCAAAATAGAATACCTCATGTAATTTATAACCAGTAATTTTGCACTTTCTTAAACATATCACCCTTTCTATCAAACCTAAAATTACCACTTTCCTGATAGTTGCAAAGAAAATTTACCTTGTTTTTATCTAAATGTCAGGATCTTCATTTGTCTCCCAAAGTTAAATGGGTTTTGCCTCTTCTTAAACATTTTAATATGTACTTATATTCCTTGTTTAGTTCTTTGACATAATAATTAATTTTTTTCCAAGATTCATTTATCTTGATGCTAGTAGCTGTAATTTCATTTTTATTATTGCAAAATCCCCATTCTTTGAACATTCCAGAATACATTCACCAGTTTTAATAATGAGGATGATTTGTGTTGTTTTCACTTTGGGAATATTATAAGCAATTGTGTCATAAAAACAGAAGCGCCTACCAATTCACATTAATTCACACAGATATTTGATTTTTAACGATATTTTAGTGTTTTAAACGACAGCTTAATCATGTTAATTTTCCTTTTATGGATAACAGAGTTTATAATGTATGACAAAACTAATTGTCACAGAGCAGTCATATTTTCCCTATTATTTAACTTGAATCCATTGTATGGTTTCTGCTTGCATGGGTCTCAACTATCCTGCAAAGTGAAGGCCAACTGTTGTAGTAAAAACCTCATACGTTTTTCTTGTATTTGATAATTTGAACCAATGCATTAATGGCCTAGTGTTTAGAATCATGTTAAGTGACACAAAAATGATTATTGAATTTTATTTTTGTTTTGGTATCACACCTGGTGATACTCATTGATTGCTCCTGGCTCTGCCCTCAGTAATCATTCCTGGAAATACTCAGGAAACCATATGGTACGCTGGGAATTGAACACTGGTCAGCCACATGCAAGGCAAAGCACCTTACCCACTATACTATCTTTACAGCCCCAGTTATTATTAGAATTCTATCTATGATCACATCAAATCTTTAAAATAATTCATAACAAATTGACATTTAAAAATTAAGATCATTCATATATTTGTAAGTCTCACGGGCACTTGTTTGCAGTAACGAAGTACCAGAAGTGGCTAGATTAAACAGCTTAAAAAATATGGTCTCACAGTCCTGGAAGCTAGAAGTATATGATCAAGGTCTTAGCAAAGTTGGTTCCTTTTCAAGGTTGTGAGGAAGAGTATGCTTTAGTCCTCCTTTTTAGTTTTTTCTTGTTCCTTAGCTCGTGGTTCTTGCACAGTATTTTCTATGAATGCATGTCTCCTTGTGTACACATGTCCGCCCTTTGAAAAAGTCACAGGTCATGTCAGAATTGGAGCCCATCCTATTCTCATATTATCCAATTCTGAAACTACTTTTACATTTTTAGATGTTGTTGAAAACCTCATAAAGCTCATCAGCAAAGTCTACATTTGTGTACTAAGGTTGCCATAACTAAATCCATAAACGTAATTACCCCAATCATCAGAAATGTATTGCCTTATAGTTGTAGAAGCTTGACTTCTGAAATGACAGTGTGGACACAGTTGGCCCTTCTGATGATCATGAGGTTAGAATCTAGACTTTCTCTCCTTTGCTTATCTTCTCCTTTTCTGTCTTCACATCTTCTTTCCTCCTTATATGTCTGGCTCTGTGTCTTTTCAGAAGGATGACAATTATAGTGGAATAGTATCCATATTAATGACTTCATCTGAACTAGTTACATCTTCTATGATTTTACTTCAAAATTGAATTCTTAAATAAATTCTTCTGGGAATGAAGATTTCAACAAATGAATGTTTGGGGAAACAACTCAGACAGGGTAAAATCTCAATAAAGTTTTCAAATTGGAGAATTTGAGGCACACCCAGCAACACTGAGGCCAATTTCTGATTCTGTGCTCTGAGGTTGCTTCTTGCAGTGGTCAGGGGGACATGTGTCAAGGATTGAAACAAGGTCATCTGCTTACAACTCAAGAGACTTAAACCATAAAATATTTCTTAGGCTCAAATTTTATAATTTTTCCATGTGTGTCTTTACTTCTTTTTTTACTTCTTTACTTTTTTATTCCTTGGTAGTTGCCGCAAAATTTGATTAATTTATTGCCTTTCAGGTTTGCAATGTATCCCTCATAAAGTTCTGGGTGAAAAATTAAAAACTTACTTACATTTTTAGAATTTTATTAAAATTTTATAATATAATTAAAATTAGAATTTCTACTTTTAAGCATGCACCATATTATGCTTTCTCATTAGATAGTTGTAGAGGAATATTTTTTTTTTTGGATTTAGTATTTATTCAGAGGCCCAGGAATTGAGTAGTGCATTGGTTTGTACATGTACAACTGTTGACTTCCACAAAAACAGCATCTATATGATCTTGATTGAACTTGTCTGCTAACTTTAGCAAGAAACTGTAGCTGGGCATAGTTAGCATAATACAGATGACTGTCGTTGCTGTTTTTATTTTTTTTTATTTTTTTTTATGCATAAAGCCTTTTTTATTATAGTTTGGTGCCTAACATCATACAGATTATATTAGTCTATTTTTAAATTCTGAATTCACATTTATCTTCCCCAAACATGAGATTTTCAGGAGTTTCATTCCAAAGTAGTGGTTTGATAGTCTATATTTTAAATTGCATTTAAATTAAGTTTTCCTCATAAAATTGGAAATTTTATTCCAGTTCTTTTTTTTTATAATTTAATTATTTTTAATTAGAGAATCACCGTGAGGGTACAGTTACAGATTTATACACTTTTGTGCTTATACTTCCCTCATACAAAGTTCGGGAACCCATCCCTTCACCAGTGCCCATTCTCCACCACCCGTAAACCCGGCGTCCCTCCCACCCTCCCCACTCCCATCTCCACCCCACCACACCCTGCCACTGTGGCAGGGCATTCCCTTCTGTTCTCTCTCTCTAATTAGCTGTTGTGGTTTGCAATAAGGGTGTTGAGTGGCCGCTGTGCTCAGTCTCTAGCCCTCATTCAGCCCGCAACTCCCTTCCCCCACATGGCCTTCAACTACAATGTAGTTGGTGATCGCTTCTCTGAGTTGCCCTTTCCCCGGAACGTGAGGCCAGCCGCGAAGCCATGGGGTCAACCTCCTGGTACTTATTTCTACGGTTCTTGGGTATTAGTCTCCCACTCTGATATTCTATATACCATAGATGAGTGCAGTCTTTCTATGTCTGTCTCTCTCTTTCTGACTCATTTCACTCAGCATGAAACTTTTCATGCCCATCCAATTAACTACAAAATTCTTGACTTCCTTTTTTCTAACAGCTGCATAGTATTCCATTGTATAGATGTACCAAAGTTTCCTCAACCAGTCATCCGTTTTGGGGCATTCGGGTTTTTTCCAGATTCTGGCTATTGTAAACAGTGCTGCGATGAACATACATGTGCAGATGTTGTTTCGATTGTACTTTTTTGATTCTCTGGGATATATTCCCAGCAGTGGTATTGCTGGGTCAAATGGGAGCTCAACCTCTAGTTTTCTGAGAATCGTCCATACTGTTTTCCAAAAGGGCTGAATTAGCCGGCATTCCCACCAGCAGTGTAGAAGGGTCCCTTTCTCCCCACATCCTCTCCAACAGCGGTTGCTTTTGTTCTTTTGGATGTGTGCCAGTCTCTGTGGTGTGAGGTGGTATCTAATGGTTGTTTTGATCTGCATCTCTCTGATGATTAGTGATGCAGAGCACTTTTTCATGTGCCTTTTGGCCATTCGTATTTCTTCCTTGGTAAAGTTTCTGTTCATTTCTTCGCCCCATTTTTTGATGGGGTTGGATGTTTTCTTCTTGTAGAGTTCAACCAGTGCTTTATATACCATTGATATCAACCCCTTATCTGATGGGTATTGTGTAAATATCCTTTCCCATTCTGTGGATAGTCTTTGGATTCTGGTCACTGTATCTCTTGCGGTGCAGAAGCTTTTTAGTTTAATGTAGTCCCATTTGTTGATCTCTGTTTTTACTAGATTGCTTAGTTCCGTGTCACCTTTGAAGATACCTTTATCTTCAATATCGTGGAGGGTTTCACCGACCTTGTCTTCAATGTACCTTATGGTTTGTGGTCTAATGTTGAGGACTTTAATCCATTTTGATCTGACTTTTGTGCATGGTGTCAGGTCAAGGTCTAAACCCATTTTTTTGCATGTGGTTGTCCAGTTGTGCCAGCACCATTTGTTAAAGAGGCTTTCCTTGCTCCACTTCACATCTCTTGCTCCCTTATCAAAGATTAGATGATCATACATTTGGGGTTGTGTGTAGGGATATTCCACCCTGTTCCATTGGTCTACGGCTCTGCCTTTGTTCCAGTACCATGCTGTTTTAATTGTTACTGCTTTGTAGTAAAGATTGAGGTTGGGGAGGGTGATGCCTCCCATCATCTTTTTCCCAATAATTGTTTTAGCTATCCTTGGACGTTTGTTATTCCATATGAATTTTAGGATTGCTTGATCCATTTCTTTGAAGAATGTCATGGGTATACTTATAGGGATCGCATTGAATCTGTATAATGCTTTAGGGAGTATTGCCATTTTGACAACATTGATTCTCCCTATCCACGAGCAGGGTATATGTTTCCATTTCCTCATGTCCTCTTTGATTTCATGGAGTAGCGTTTTGTAGTTTTCTTTGTAAAGGTCTTTTACTTCCTTGGTTAAGCTGATTCCGAGGTACTTGATTTTCTGGGGCACGATTGTGAATGGGATTGCTTTTTTCATGTCCCTTTCCTCTGCCTCATTGTTTGCATATATGAAGGCCATGGATTTTTGGGTATTGATTTTGTAGCCTGCAACTTTACTGTATAAGTCTATTGTTTCTAAGAGTTTCTTAGTAGAGGTTTTAGGCTTCTCTAGATATAGTATCATGTCGTCTGCAAATAGTGAGAGTTTGATTTCTTCCTTTCCTATCTGGATGCCCTTAATCTCTTTTTCTTGTCTAATAGCTATCGCAAGTACTTCCAGTACTATATTGAAGAGGAGTGGTGAGAGTGGGCATCCTTGTCTTGTGCCCGATCTCAGAGGAAAGGCCCTTAGTTTTTCCCCGTTGAGGATTATGCTTGCCGTAGGCTTGTGATAGATGGCTTCGACTATCTTGAGGAAAGTTCCTCCAAACCCCATTTTGGCGAGGGTTTTCATCATGAAAGGATGTTGGATCTTGTCAAATGCTTTCTCTGCATCTATTGATATGATCATATGGTTTTTGTCTTTACTTTTGTTGATATGCTGGATTATGTTGATTGATTTCCGAATGTTAAACCATCCTTGCATCCCTGGGATGAATCCCACTTGGTCGTGATGTATGATCTTTTTGATGAGTTGTTGGATCCTATTTGCTAGTATTTTGTTGAGGATCTTCGCATCGGTGTTCATCAGGGAAATTGGTCTGTAATTTTCTTTCTTAGTGGTGTCTTTGTTTGCTTTTGGTATTAGGGAGATATGTGCTTCATAGAAACTGTTTGGGAGAGTTCCTGTTTTTTCAATTTCCTGGAAAAGTTTGAGGAAAACAGGCAATAGGTCTTCTTTAAATGTTTGGAAGAATTCGCCAGTGAAACCATCTGGGCCTGGGCTTTTGTTTTTGGGGAGGTTTTTGATTACAGTTTCAATTTCCTTAACATTGATGGGTCTATTCAGGTATTCCAGGTCTTCTTTCTTCAGTGTTGGGAGATTGTAGGAATCAAGGAATCCATCCATTTCTTTTAGGTTCTCCTTTTTTGTGGCGTAAAGACCTTCAAAGTAGTCTCTAATGATCTTTTGAATCTCACTGGTTTCTGTTATGATGTCCCCCTTTTCATTTCTGATTCGATTTATTAGAGTTTTCTCTCTTTCTTTCTTTGTGAGTCTTGCTAGCGGTTTATCAATCTTATTTATTTTCTCAAAGAACCAACTCTTTGTTTCATTGATCTTTCGGATTGTTTTTTTGGTTTCGATGTCATTAATTTCTGCTCTAATTTTTATTATTTCTTTCCTTCGGTCTGGTTTGGAGTCCTTTTTCTGGTCCTTTTCTAAGGTCTTGAGTCGTGAAGTCAAGCTATCTATGTGGGTCCTTTCTTCCTTCCTGAGGAATGCTTGGAGAGCTATAAATTTTCCCCTTAACACGGGTTTAGCTGCGTCCCATAGGTTTTGGTAGCTCGTGTCTTCATTCTCGTTAGTTTCTAAGTATTTTTTGATTTCTTCCTTGATTTCCTTCCTGACCCACTCATTGGCCAACATTGAATTGTTTAGTTTCCAGGTGTTTGATTTGATTTTCCGTGTTTGTGAGTGGTTAGCTTCTATCTTCAGCGCATCGTGGTCTGAAAAAATGGTTGATACAATTTCTATTTTTCCGATTCTATTGAGGTATGTTCTGGGGCCCAGTACATGGTCTATTTTAGAAAATGTTCCGTGTGCACTGGAAAAGAATGTGTATTCTTTCTTTTTGGGGTGTAAGGCCCTGTATAGGTCTATTAGGCCTCTCTCTTCTATTTCTTCTTTCAGAGTCAGTGTTTCCTTGTTGAGTTTTGTTCTTGTGGATCTATCTAGAGGCGATAAGGCCGTATTGAAGTCTCCGACTACAATTGTGCTGTTAGTGATGTCCTCTTTGAAGTCTGTTAGGAGTTGTTTTAAATATTTAGCCGGTCGTTCGTTAGGAGCATATACGTTTAAGAGTGTGATTTCTTCCTGTTGTACATATCCCTTGATAAACAGAAAATGACCTTTGCTGTCCCTTTTGATCTTTTTCATCCTAAAATCTATGTTGTCGGATACCAGGATGGCCACTCCAGCTTTCTTAAGGGGGTTGTTTGCTTGGAGGATTGTTTTCCATCCTTTGACTTTGAGTCTATGTTTACTCTGTTTGTTCAGGTGTGTTTCTTGCAGGCAACAGAATGTTGGGTTTAGTTTCCGGATCCATTTAGCCACTCTGTGTCTCTTGATAGGTGCATTTAGGCCATTGACATTGAGAGAGATTATTGTGATGTGGTTTTGTGTCATGTTTCTGTGGGATTTGTTATTCTTATGGGGCTCCTCCTTGTCTTACAGTAACCCCTTTAGACCTTCTTTCAAGATTGGTTTTGAGTCTATGAAGGACCTGAGCTGTTCTTTATCCGAGAAGTAGTGTATGGTTCCTTCGAGTTTGAGTGAGAGTTTAGCCGGATAAAGTATTCTTGGTGAGGCATTCATTTCGTTGAGTTTTTTCACTATGTCCCACCATTGTCTTCGGGCTCGGAGGGTTTCTTCTGACAGATCGGCCGTAAATCTGAGGGGTGCTCCTTTGTATGTGATTTCCTTCTTTGACCTTGCTGCTTGCAGAATTGTGTCTCTATCCATGGTATCCGGCATTCTGACTATGATATGCCTTGGGGTCTTTTTATTCGGGTCTCTTTTTGCTGGTACTCTTCGGACTCCTTGTATCTGGATGCCTGCCTTGTCCAGCTCTGGGAATTTCTTAGCAATGATATCTTTGACTGTGTTTTTTTCATTGGGGTTGCTTCCCTGCGGTTCTGGTACTCCAATGATTCTTATGTTGTTCCTCTTGAAGTCATCCCCCAGGGCTCTGATTCGCTCTATAGCCATTTTGAGGTCTTTGGCCATGATTTGTTGTTGTCTATAAGCTTTCTGCAGCTCATCTTCCAGATCACTGATTCTGTCTTCGGCTGTAGTCATTCTACTGTTGAGGGCTTCTAGTGAGATTTTTATTTCATCTACCGATTCCTTTATTTGTGAGACTTCCGTTCGAAGGTTTGAAATTTCTGCTCTCATTTCTGCTCTCATTTCTTCCTGTATTTTCTTGGTAGACCGTTCCAGCGCTTCATTCATCTCCTCCCTTAATTTATTGGATGTCTGTTCCATATTTTCTTGGAGTAGGTCGACTCTCCTCCATATTTCCTCTCTGAATTGTTTATCTGAGAGGTCGTAGATGTTGGCAGCCTCTTTTGAGGTTTCTAGTATCTTTTCTTCTCCCTCTCTTCCTGGAGGGGATTTTCGCTGCTTCTTCATATTGTTATGGAAGTATAGGATTGGAACTTTGTAGGTGTTTATTCCTCCTACCTCTTGCTGAGAGAAGGAGGGGCTCTGGTTGTGCTATTTCTGATGGCAGCTTTATTCCTATTCTAGAAGTCTTCCTTACACTCAGCCTTTTCTTTGTGATTGATGTTGGGGCTTTAATGAAGACTTAAGGCTAAGTTGTCTTTACAAAAGCTTTGCTAAGCTTCTCTTATTCACTGATAATTTTTCAAAACTTAGAGCTAATAGGCTAGGTCGCATAAGTGTATGAGATGTGTTAAACCGATTTTCAAAGCAAGAAGACCATACCTAATGTGCTAAGGTAGGAAATAATAACTGCGGCCGCGTTAGCGGGCGCCGCTCTGGCAGGAGGCCACGCCCCTTTTAGACCACGCCCCTTTCAGGCCACGCCCCCGTTTCTTCCTAGCAGGGGCTCCTGGGACAATGGTCCCAGGAAAGCCGGGGCGGTGGGACGCGGGAAGTGGCGGCGGCAAGGGAACCAGGGGCGCACTCGGGAGGCGTGGCTGGGAGTCTCCTGATTACCTGGGAAAAGGCCGGGTTGGAGGGAGCTGGGCGGACGGGAAAGCCGGGGCGCTGGGACGCGGGAAGTGGCGGCGGCAAGGGTCCCCAGTTGTAGAGGAATATTGAAGGGAAAAAAGAGGCTTTCCTTTCATTTTCTGCAAGTGCCAGAGGGAGTCCATGGCATGAGTGAGAATCATCTGACTCAGCATCCATGGATTCTCAAAGATTATGAAGTCTAGGTATGGCAGTAATCTGTCCCTAGTCCCCTTATTACAGTAACCCTAAAGCTTTCTGCTGACATCAGAATGCTTCTCTCCAGCATGCAAGCCCCAAAGTGTTTCACCTGTCCCTGTATTATCCGAAGACCCTTACGTGCTCTTATTCTCTCTCCAGGCCCAAGTACAATGTTGCCTACAGCACAGAGCAAAGGTTACCAAATTTATTTGACCAACTACTCTTTTCAGAAACGAAAAGGCACTCAGCACCTGTTGAAATCTATCTTCTATAAGCGAACAGAGATTACACCCAGGGCTACTCTATTTTTTTCTAGACTGCCCTAGCACCACCAAGGTGAGGAAGGATCCTCTGCTTTGGGTAGAGGGTTGATAATAAGCCTTATCAGGACTCCTGAATGTTCTCTACAATTACTCTGTGCAGGTTACCTGTTGCCTGGAGGCGTCTACCCTCTCTCCCTACTGCACTGTACATTCAAGTCACCTATTGCTCATCATTTACTCCCTACTTGCCCTCCCTCAGCCTGGGTTTCCTTCTATTTACCTAGGGACTATAACCTAGGTATAGTTTAATGGGTTGAAACAGCCAATTTCTTTGCTCTCCAAAGGACTATAAAAGTACACTATCTCAGAAAAAGGGAATGCCCTGCCACAGAGGCGGGGTGGGGTGAAGGGGACAGGGTGGGGGTGGTGGGAGGGATGCTGGGACCATTGGTGGTGGAAAATGGACACTGGTGGAGGGATGGGTACTCGATCATTGTATGACTGAAACGTAAGCATGAAAACTTGTAAGTCTGTAACTTTATCTCATGGTGATTCACTAATAAAAAATAAATAAATAAAAAGAAATTTGAGAGTAAAAAAAAATTAAAAATTGAACTACCAAAAAAAAAAGTACACTATCTCGCCCCCACCCCTTGGGGGGTGGGAGGGATACTGGGTTTATTGGTGGTGGAGAATGGGCACTGGTGGTGTGTTTGCGAACATTGTATGAGGGAGAAACAAGCTCGAAAATGTGTGAACCTGTATCTGTACCCTCATGGTGACTCACTAATTAAAGAATAAAATAAATAAATAATAATTTAAGAAGTACACTATCCCATGAGGGGGTCTGAATATCTTTCAAATGTTTTCCCTTGAATATTTTACCACAAATCGAGGGTGTCCACAAAATTTTCTTAACTTTTACATTTTCTCTTTACCATACTTTAATTATTATTTATATTAATCTTGTTTAACTTACTCTGTGTTGTCTAGCCCAGTGGTCTTCAACCACCTGTAGGTCCACAGGTATGTACAGAAGGGTTGAAAACCACTGGATTTGAAAAGTTGCTGGTCCGTGGATCAATGTGAATGATCCACATTGATCATTAGGTCCACAAGCGTACAGGTTGTGTACAGGTCCACAAGCATAAAATGGCTGAAGAATGCTGGTCTAGCTCCTGATAAGACATACACTGGTACAGTGATTTAAGTTTCTGATTAAATTGCTACTGCGTTTTAATCATTCTCTATCTTTGGCATATGAATAGGATAGAAAGTTAAAGATACCTAAAATACCTCATATACGAAATTATATATCGTGTATAAGGAAAAAGATCATATATACATATAGTGTAGTATATTATTATGACTGAAAATATTTGTATTTTAGAATTGTGCATGTTATTACACTCTCTTCTAGCATATGGTGTTCTGCTGAAAACTGTTAATGTAACAGAAATGACTTTGTGTGTTTCATTTTCCCTTAGCAACCTTGGATACATTCTCTTTACAATTGACTTTTGATAATTTGTCAGTTATGTATCTTGGTGTATGATTTTTTCGCATTAAGAAATTTGAATGTTCTCTCAGCTTCCTGGAATTCTAGAATTCTTTCCTGTGGGTCAGGAAGTTCTCAGCCATTATATCCTTGACTTGACACTCTGTTCCCCTCTCTCTTTATTCATCTTCTGTTCTATGCATTATCCCAATATAGCTTCATTTAATGTGATATTATCATTCCCTGAAGGTGTCTTAATTAAAACATTTATGTCTCTTTCTTTCTTCCAGTTGAGTCATTACTGGAATTTTTATCTTAAATTTCACTTCACTAATTTTTCTCCTTCTTTGAGATGAGCACGTTTTTGTCTTTTCCATGGAGATTTTTTGGGGAAAGTCTGGGTCAAATCCCATGTTACTCGGGGCTTATTCCTGACTCTTCATTCAGGGATCAATCCCTGGAGGGCTCAGAGTCATGGGGCGCCAGGTATAGAACTCCGGTTGACCCCAAACAAGGCAAACACCCTACCCACTGTACTCTTGGATATTTTTTTATTCATTGCATTTAATTTAGGGAAGAACACCAAGAAGTTATTGTGCAGCCATGTGATCCTGAGAATTGTATTTGGTTTTCGACACACAAAGCATGGGCAATAGCATTTTGTTTTTGGTTATTTGTTTGTTTAGGGGGTAAGGCATACTTTATTGATGGTATGTGACAAGGTAGCACTCCAAAGCTTCTCCTCTTCATTAGAGAGTATGGAATAGAAGATTAGGATATTCTCAGTGTGTTAGTTTTGTTGGGGGAGGAATCCCTAGCACCTGAGGGCATCTCTCTTCTTCTAGTGATCTTGCTGCTATTCTCTGGGCTCTTAATCACTGGACACCTTGTGGACCACCGGATCGATCACTCTATTACTGTAGTCAAACTCATTGTTATACTAGGAAATGAGCTGAAATATTAGGTAATTGAGAGCCATGCCAGTCCCAGCATTGAGAATAGAAGAATTGTGTCACTCTAAAGTCAAATGAGACTGCCTGATTTTCAGAGCAACCCCACCTGCATTTAGAAGCTGTATCTTCTTGTTGTAATCATACTTGTCAGTTTTCTCCCGGCATTAAGTTAAACTTATGACAAATACACTGGGAGTGGGGACATGGAAGTACACTGCAGTCCAGATCTCATTAAGCTCCATGATGACCTTGCCCACAGCCCTGAAAGTGCCAGTCAAAGCAAAGATGATGCCTTGGGATGCCCCATCACAGTATCTCAGAGGGTCCTATCATCTGGCTGGCAATGAATGGAAGTGATATCATGGACAGGATGTTCTCCATGGTGCCAAAGTTATCATGGAAGACTTTAGCCAGGGGCACCAAGAGAGAAAAAGAAAGAAAGAGAGAAAGAAAGAAAGAAGGAAAGAAAGAAAGAAAGAAAGAAAGAAAGAAAGAAAGAAAGAAAGAAAGAAAGAAAGAGAGAGAGAGAGAAAGAAAGAAAGAGAGAGAAAGAAAGAGAGAGAGAAAGAAAGTAGCACTGCAATGTCATCCCCCCAGTAACATCTCCATTGTGAAACTTGTTGTTACTGTTTTTGGCATATCAAATAAGCCACAGGTAATTTGCCAGGTTCTGCCTTGTTGGAGAGATACTCTCGGTAGCTTGCCGGGCTCTCCAAGAGGTACGGAGGAATTGACCCCGGGTTGACCGAGAGCAAGGCAAATGCCCTACCTTCTGTGGTATAGCTCCAATCCATGTAAATAGATAGTAACAGATAAATAATATCACTAACCTTTTAAGGTATCTCTCCAATAATAACTATTTGTTAATTTTGGCACCAACAGAAATTAAATCCAGTGCCTCACACATGCAAGGCAAGTGTCCTTGTAGCTCAGTTATATGGGTGAGGCATTTGCAGCCCTTCATATTAATTATGCCTGAACATTTTTATTATGTGTTCTCTTTGGCAGCACATATATTAAAGTGAAAAAATTATTATTTTGATTTTATTTTGGGGGTCAGCATCTAGCCTAGTTCAGGGTAAACTCGTAACTCTGAGTTTAGGGATTACTCATGACAGTGCTTAGGGGACTTTATGTGTGTTGTGGATTAAATTCTGGTTGACTGAGTGCAAAGCAAGCGCCTTACCTGCTGTACTAGCCCTCCAGTCCCTTTTGCTTTGATCTGTCTTGTGAAGAATTCCCTATTTAGCTGAATTTCCTGTTTTAATTTAATTTTTATTATGTGTTGAGATTCATTGGATTGATTTTATTAATTTTTACATAACAGTTATTTAAAATTCATTGTTGAATTACCTATTTTCTGAGCTTTCTTTCTCATTGTCAGAGCCTTTTATCATTTGCAGTCTTTTTCCACCAGATGACGCTGCAGCTCTATATTTGATTTAAAAAGTATATTAAAAAATATTTGAGTACCTCAGATGTGTGGGTAGAAAAGTTAAAAAAAATTCCTATGGGGGGGTGGTTAGAGTATATCAGGAGAAAGGCAGAAACACAAAGTGAGCTAACGAAGTGAGCTAAATTTAATGTGAAAAATAAAATGGATTTTTCTAGTGTGCGCTCACATTTTCAATCCTTATATTTCTGTTATTTGTAGCTTACCGAGTCAAGATCTCCAATAGCAATGCAAATAAAAGCCATTTACAGAGTACAAAGGAAGGCTTTCTATATTTCATTTTAGTAGGGTATTTACTGCAGGAATTTTTGGGTTTTCTTTTTGTGGAGGGGGTGTTGTGAGGCACACTAGGCAGTGCTCAGGGCTCACCAGGCTCTGATTCAAAGATAATTTCTGGAGGTTCTCAGGGACATCTCTGGATGCCTGGGGTGCTGGAGATTGATTTTGGGCTGGCTGCGTCAAAGTCAAGCGCCTTACCCACTGTGCTAGCTCTCCAACCCCTGCAGGAATAGTAAAGATGTGACATAGAGATATTTATTCAGATTTTTGTTCCTCCTTTATCTAGATTTTTTCAATAAGTAAGCATGTTGTGGTAAATTAGTTTTTAATTTTTGAATGAGAATATATCCCTAGGATGCAAAAAAGCACAGTAGAAATGGCATCTGTACCTATATGTTCATTGCAGCACTGTTCACAATAGCCAAAATATGGAAACAACCCATGTGCCCTAGAACAGACGACTGGTTAAAGAAACTTTGGTACATCTACACAGTGGATTACTATGGAGCTGTTAGGAGAGATGAAGTCAAGAAATTTGCTTATAAATGGATAGACATGGAGAGTATCATGCTAAGTGAAATGAGTCAGAAAGAGAGGGACAGACATAGAAGGACTACACTCATTTGTGGCATATAGAATAACATCACATGAGGCTGACACCCAAGACAGTAGATACAAGGGCCAGGAGGATTGCCCCATAGCTGGAAGCCTGCTTCATGAGTGGAGGGAAGAAGACAGTTGGAATAGAGAAGGGATCACGAAGAAAATGATGGCTGGAGAAATCAGTCAGGAGGGGAGATGTGTGCCGAAAGTAGATAATGGAACAAACATGATGACCTCTCAGTGTCTGTGTTGCAAGCCTTAATGCCCCAAAGTAGAGAGAGAGTATGGGGAATATTGTCTGCCATGGAGGCAGGGGCAGGGTGGGAAAGGGGGGAGTATACCAGGGATATTGGTGGTGGGGAATGTGAGGTTGTGGAGGATGAGTGTTTGATCATTGTGTGATTGTAACCCAAACACGAAAAACTGTAACTATTTCACAGTGATTCAGTAAAATTTTAAAAATAAATAAATAGATAAACAATCAAATTGAAAAGGAAAAAAATAGTTTTTAATTTGAAATTCACTTTCCCAATTTTTGAAATAATAAGTTATTGTTCATTATATGCTACAAAATCTTGTTTCTTGTGTGTGCTTTTCCTGTATGATTATTGACAAACCATCACGTGATTATTTTTGCATACTTCATGGAATTATAGAATGATTTTTATTTTACCTTTTTGTAATATTTATTATTAACTTATAACATTATAAAATTTTATGGACATAGCATAACTACATTATGTATAAGATTCACTTCATCAAAATTTCGGAGTCATTCCACCACCAAATAGAGCCTTTATCCATTGCTCGCATCCCTCTAGTAAACAGCATAGTTTTTAGCACAAATAATAGCAGGTTTTTATTTTGCCAGTTTGTTTCCTTTAGTGATGAATTATATTTTACTTCTTGACTTGGTTCATTTAGTATACTCACCTTAAGATCCATCCATTTTGTCTCAAAGGGCATAATTTCATCTTTTCTGATGGCAGAATAGTATCACAGGAGTATATACTAAAGCTTCTTTATCAACTCATCTGTTGATGTTCATTTAGATTGAAACTATGTTTGTATTATTGTGAACAATGGTATTTGGATGTAAAGGTGCAGATATCGTTTGAATTAGTTTGCAAATCTTTCAGATAAATGCCTAAGAATCAATAGATTATATTCTATTACCTACTTCCTTCCATTTGTAAAAAGGAAGTCTCCATACTATTTTCCATAAAAACTGCAACAGTTTGTATTTCTACCAGAGTTTCTTTTTCTCCATATTCTAAGCTACAATTTTGCTCTCCTATTTCGTTTATATAGACCATTATCACCAGGATAAGATGATATCTCATTGATATTTTGATCTGTATTTCCTATTGAGGGATTTTAACTATATGTTTCACTGGGTTAAGACAATTCCTTTCTTTTTGAAAACTTTATTTAGCTTTATTCAGTTCATATGGTAGGTTATGCTAAATTTATTTCCTAGTAATAGACCAATCTTAGTCTTTTATTTAATTTTATTTTATTGAATCACCATGAGATAGTTACAAGCTTTCATGTTTGGGTTACAATCTCACAATGACCAAACACCCACCCTTCCACCAGTGCACATTCCCCAAAACCGATATCCCAGCTATACCCCCATTTTCCACGCTCCCCCTGCCTCTGAGGCAGACAATATTCCCCATAATCTCTCTCTACTTTGGGCATTACGGCTTGCAACACAGACACTGAGAGGTCATCATGTTTGTTCCATTATCTACTTTCAGCATGCATCTCTCATCCCAACTGGTTCCTACAGCCATCATTTTCTTCGTGATCCCTTCTCTATTCCATCTGCCTTCTCCCCTCCACTCATGAATCAGTCTTCCAGCTATGGGGCAATCCCCCCGGCCCTTGTATCTACTGTTTTTGGGTGTCAGCCTCATGTGATGTTATTTATACTCCAAAAATGAGTGCAGTCCCTCTATGTCTGTCCCATTCTTTCTGACTCATTTCGCTTAGCATGAGATCCATGTCTATCCATTTATAAGCAAATTTCTTGACTTCATCTCTCCTAACAGCTCCATAGTATTCCATTGTGTAGATGTACCAAAGTTTCTTTAACCAGTCGTCTGTTCTAGGTCACATGGGTTGTTTCCATATTTTGGCTATTGTGAACAGTGCTGCAATTAACATATAGGTACAGATATCATTTCTACTGTGCTTTTTTGAATCCTTTGGATATATTCCCAGAAGTGGTATTACGGGGTCATATGGAAGGTCAATTTCTAGTTTTTGAAGGACTGTCCTTATTGTTTTCCAGAAAGGCTGGACCAGTTGGCATTCCCACCAACAGTGAAAGAGCATCCCTTCTACCCCACATCCACACCAGCACTGCTTCCTTTTGTTCTTTTGAATGTGTGCCAATCTCTGTGGTGTGAGATGATATCTCATTCTTGTTTTGATTTGCATCTCCTTGCTGACTAGCGGACCAATCTTAGTCTTGATATATTACTTTTCTTATCACTTGTAATCACTTGTCATCCATTATTTATTAATTCGCTCGAGCGGGCACCAGTAACATCTCCATTCGTCCCTGTCATGTGCTAGTGTAGCCCAATGGCGTCTGCTCGCTCCAGGAACATTAAGAGCACCAAACTGTTCACTTAGGGTCTTAACGAAGAGGTCTGATCATCTCGTAGGTGGACAACCAGGTGTTTTTTTGACGTCCCATGGAATCCAGTTGGTAACAGCTCTAGTCCAGCATCATCTCCAAATTGCATTACGTGTCCAGCCTATCTGATTTTTCACGCCTTGGCAAACAAGACAGCGTCCCCGATCTTTGATCATCAATGGAGGTCGGGACTCCAGATTTGTACTTTCCTTATACATTACTGAATTTAGTTTTCTATATTTTTATGATTTTTCATCTTTTTCACTTATATGATTCTTCTTACTCTCCTTTATAATATGCCCATTGTTATACTTGCTATTATGTTTACCACGTTATAAGAGTTGGAAAACGCTCTCTTTAATGTTCTTTGGAACACTTTATTAAGAATGGTGTTTTATACTCTACCGTTTGGTGATATATGGCATCTTGTTTTTTATTTTAATTCTTTGGGGAAAACTTATTGTAATTTATTTATTGTAATAAATGTAGGTTATTAAATTATAAGTCACCCATTTTATATATTCCTTAAAAAAGTTTGGTATTTTCAAATATTTTCAAATGTTTTTAAATATTTACTGATTTAAAATTCTAAATGTTTATTATTCCAACCTCCTCTCAGATAAAGAATTCAGACACAAAATAGTGAAGATGGTCAATGAACTCAAAGCAACCATGGAACAGACCATAAACTAGTTTATTGACCAATAAACTAAGAGAGGATATGAACGCAGCGTTGGAACGGACAACCAAGAAAATACAAGAAGGAATGAGAGCAGAAATTTCAAAGCTAGGAACAGAAGTGAAACAATTAAAGGAATCAGTAGACAAAATAAAAATTCAGTAGTAGCCCTCAGCAGTAGAATGGGTACAGCAAAATACAGAATCTGTGAGCTTGAAGATGAGCTGCACAAAGCATATAAGCAACACCAAATAATGGCAAAAGACCTCAAAATGGCTCTAGGATGAATCAGAGACCCAGGGGATGACCTCAAGAGGAGCAATATGAGACTCATTGGAGTACCGAAAGGACAGGAATCCAACCCCAATGAAAAAGCCACAGTTAAAGACATTGTTGCTAAGAAATATCCAGAGATGGAAAATGCGGGTAAACCAGATCCTAGGAGCCCAAAGGGTGCCAGATGAAAGGGACCCCAATTTAAAAACTCCAAGGCATATCATAGTCAGAATAATGGATGCCGCGGATAGAGACACAATACTGCAAGCAGCAAGGTCAAAGAAGGCAATCACATGCAAAGGAGCACCCCTTAGATTTACAGCAGACCTATCAGAGGAAACCCTCCAAGCCCGAAGACAATGGTGGGATATAGTGAAAAAGCTCAATGAAATGAACGTCTCACCAAGAATATTTTATCCGGCTAAACTCTCACTTAAATTCGAAGGAGCCATACACTATTTCACAGATAAACAACAACTCAGGAACTTCATAGACTCAAAACCAAACTTAAAAGAAGGAGTAAAGGGGCTATTGTAAGACAAAGGAAAAACCCTACATGAACAACAAGCCCTACAAAACATTGGTACATAATTTCATGACAATAATCTCTCTCAAAGTCAATGGTATAAATGCTCCAATCAAGAGACACAGAGTAGCAAAATGGATTCAGAAACTAAACCCAACTTTCTGCTGCCTACGAAAAACACACCAGAACAGTCAGAGCAAATATGGGCTCAAAGTCAAAGGATGGAAAACAATCCTACAAGCAAACAACTCCCTCAAAAATGCTGGGGTGGCCATACTAGTATCTGACAACATAGATTTCAGGCTGAAAGAGATTAGAAGGGACAATGAAGGTCATATTCTATTCATCAAGGGATATGTACAACAGGAAGAAATCACACCCTTAAACGTATACACACCTAATGAGCGACGAGGTACATATTTAAAACAATTCCTAACAGACTTTAAGGAGGACATAGCTAGCACCACAATAGTAATCGGAGACTTCAACACTGCCATATCATCTCTGGATAGATAGACAAGAACAAAACACAGCAAGGAAACAATGGCTCTGAAGGAAGAAATAGAAGAGAGGTCTAATAGACCTATACATAGCTTTATACCCCAAAAAGAAAGAATACACATTTTTCCAGTGCACACAGAACATTTTCCAAAATAGACCACGTGCTGAGCAAAAAACATACCTCAATAAAATCAGAAAGATAGAAATTGTATCAACTATCTTTTCAGACCACGATGTGCTGAAAATAGAAGCTAATCCCACACACACGTAAAACCAAATCGAACACCTGGAAATTAAACAACTCCCTGTTGAACAAGGAGTGGGTCAGGAAGGAAATTAAGGAATAAATCAAAAGATACCTCGAAACAAATGAGAATGAAGACACAAACTACTAGAACCTATGGGATGCAGCTAAAGCCATGTTAAGGGGAAAATTTATAGCTTTGCAAACATTCCTCAGGAAGGAAGAACGGGTCTACATAGAGAGCTTGACTTAACAGCTCAAGATCTTACAAAAGGACCAGCAAAAGGAACCCAAACCAGACCGAAGGAAAGAAATAATAAAACTTAGAGCTGAAATTAACAATATGGAAACCCAAAAATCAATCCGAAAGATCAATGATACCAAGAGCTAGTTCTTTGAGAAGATAAACTAGATTGATAAACCATTAGCAAGACTCACAAAGAGAGAGAGATAGAATTCAATAAACCGAATCAGAAATGAAAGGGGGATATCACAACAGAAATAAACGAAATACAAAAGATCATCAGAGACTAATTTGAAAATTTTTATGACATGAAACAAGGGAACCTAAATGAAATGGATAAGTTCCTTGATTACTACAATCTCCCAAGACCGAATCAAGAAGACTTGGAATACCTGAATAGACCCATTAATATTAAGGAAATTGAAACTGTAATAAAATATCTTCCAAAAAAACAAAAACCCAGGCCCGGATGGATTCAATAGCAAATCTTCCAAAAATTTAAAGAGGACCTATTGCCAATTGTCCTCAAGCTTTTCCAGGAAATTGAAGAAAGAGGAACTCTCCCAAACAGTTTCTATGAGGCTCATATCTCCCTAATACCTAAAGCAAACAAAGACACCACTAACAAGAAAAACTACAGGCCAATATCACTGATGAATACGGATGTGAAGATCCGCAACAAAATATTAGCAAATAGAATCCAACAACTCATCAAAAAGATCATACATAACGACCAAGTAGGATTCATCCCGGTTATGCAAGGCTGGTTTAACATTCTGAAATCAATCAACATAATTCATCATATCAACAAAGGTAAAAATTAAAACCATATGATCATTTCAATAGATGCAGAGAAAGCATTTGACATGATCCAACACCCGTTCATGATGAAATTCTCACTGAAATGGGCTGAGAATGAACTTTCTTCAAGATTATTGAAGCCATCTACCACAAACCCATGGCAAGCATTATCCTCAATGGAGAAACACTAAGGGCTTTCCTTCTAAGATCAGGGACAAGACAAGCATACCCATTCTCACCACTTCTGTTCAACATAGTACTAGAAGTACTTGCAATAGCAATTAGGCAAGAAAATACATTAAGGACATCCAAACAGGAAAGGAAGAAATTAAGCTCTCACTATTGCAGATGACATGATTCTATACCTAGAAAATCCTAAAACTTCCATTAATAAACTCCTAGAAAAAATAGACTTGTAAAGGAAACTCGCAGGCTATAAAATCAATACCCCAAATTCCATGGGCTTCCTATATGCAAATACGAGACAAAGGAAAGTGATATGAAAAAAAATCCCATTCACAATCTTGCCGCAGAAAATCAAGTACCTCTGAATCAGCCTAACTGAGGAGGTAAAGGATCTACAAAGAAAACTATAAAACACTACTGCATGAAATAAAAGAGAACACAAGGAAACGGAAACATATCCCCTGCTCATGGATAGGAAGACTTAACATTGTCAAAATAGCAATATTCCCCAAAGCACTATACAGATTCAATGCAATCCCTATAAGGATACCCATGAAATTCTTCAAAGATAAAGATCAAACACTCCTGGAATTCATATGGACCAATAAACGCCTACGAATAGGTAAAACAATTCTTGGGAAAAAGACGATGAGAAGCATCACCCTCCTCAACCTTAAACTCTATTACAAAGAGGTAATTAAAACAGCATGGTACTGGAACAAAGGTAGAGCCACAGACCAACGGAACAGGGTGGAATATCCCTACATGTAACCCTAAATATCTGATCATCTGATCTCTGATACAGGAGCAAGAAATGTGAAGTGGAGCAAGGAAAGACTCTTCAACAAATGGTGCTGGCATAACTGGACAACCATATGCAAAAAAAAATGGGCTTAGACCTCAACCTAACACCATGCACAAAAGTCTGATCAAAATGGATTATAGGCCTCAACAGCTGACCACAATCCATAAAGTACATTGAAAACAAGGTCAGGCTTTGCTGCTGAACGACCAAGATCCAGAGCCAGCTACATTACTTCTGGTCCCAGCAAGTGCTTGCAGCCATGTCTCCAGACTGTGAACTAAGCTTTTGCCCCATGCTGGCTTAGGAGGGGAAATATCCTTCTTCCTTGGTTTTTCTTCCCTCTTTGGGAAGAAGCAGCGTGCTTCCGCCATATTATAGGACTTTTAAACAGGTATGAACTTGGTGGCATGGGAAAGAGGGGAAAAAATATGTTTTGAACTTGAAACACCGGGACGCTTGGGCAGTCTTGAGCCGGGGCCGATACCGGCTCACACTCCGCCAAGATTCGACCCGGGTGGCCATGCTTTTGCACAGCCATTTTGCTGCTGAGCGACCAAGATCCAGAGCCAGCTACATTAGTTCTGGTCCCAGCAAGTGATACCACCTCACACCACAGAGACTGGCTTACATCCAAAAGAACCAAAGCAACAGCTGTTGGAGTGGATGTGGGGAAAAAGGGACACTCTTACACTGCTGATGGGAATCCTAAGTGGTTCAGCCCTTTTGGAAAACAATATAGTCGCTTCTCAAAAAAATTAGAAATCGAGCTCCCATTTGACCCAGCAATACTACTTCTGGAAATATATCCAGGAGAGGCAAAAACATACACTCGAAATGACATCTGCACCTGTGTCTTCATCGCAGCACTGTTTACCATAGCCAGAATCTGGAAAAAGCCCGAATGCCTGAGAGCAGATGACTGCTTAAAGAAACTTTGGTACATCTACAAAATGGAATACTATGCAGCTGTCAGAAAGGATGAAGTCATGAACTTTGCATATAAGTGGATCAACATAGAAAGTATCATGCTAAGTGAAAATTAGTCAGAAAGAAAGAGATAGGCACAGAAAAATTTCACTCATTTGTGGAATATAAAACAACAGAATGGAGACTAACACCCAAGAATACTAGCAATAAATACCAGGAGATTTGGTCCATGGCTTGGAAGCCAGTCTCACGTGCTGCAGGAAAAGGCAGCTCAGACAGAGAAGGGTACACTAACTAAAGTGTGCTGGAGTATCCATTCGGCATGGGAGAGGCGGGTTGAAAGCAAACTGTAGATTGAAAAGGATAGCCACCCTGTAGCCCCATTGCAATCCACAACACCCAAAAGGAGAGAGAGAACAAAAGAGAATGCCCTGTCATAGGGGCAGGGTGCAGTGGGGAGGACAAGATGGGGGCTGGAAGGGACCCTGAGGCCATCGGTGGAGAATGATCACTGGTAGTGGGTTGGGTACTCGAGTATTGTATGACTATAACACAAGCATGAAACTCTGTAACTGTACCCTCACAGTGACTCATTAATTAAAAAATGATAAAAAAAATAAATATAAATGTTTTGTTATTCATTTTGTTATCAAATATATAATACAATTATACAGTGTCCATTGAGAGCAAATGGAGCATCAGGCATGAGTTCATTTTTCATGAGCATCGTATTGTTGAGGTTCAGCTGCAGTCTGACCTTTCCACACTCGAGGTCGAAGTTGTCCAGCATTTGTGCCGCTTGGCTAATGTTTGGCATTATGAGAATGATATTATCAGTGAAGCAGAGGTGGTGTAGTTGCCGACTGTCTAACTTCACTCACATTTCTTCCCTTTCCAGTCATCACATGACATTCTTGAGGGTGGCACTGAAGAGTTTTGGTGAAATGTTATCACCCTGCCGAACCCCTCTCTGTATGTCAATGATCACTTCCTTGTAGAATGGTGAGATCCTGGTGGTGAATCCACAATACAGCTCACGGAGGATCTTGATGTAGTGAGTTTTAACGCCCTGTTTGGGTAGGGCTTTGATGACCGCTTCAGTCTCAACAGAATCAAAGGCCTTCTTTAAGTCTATGAATATTAGACAGTGTGGCATTTTGAACTTTTGTGAAACTTCAATGAGTTTGGTCACTGTGTGGATATGGTCAATCGTGCTGAATCCTTTTCGGAACTCGGCTTGCTTGCATGGTTGTCCTTCATCTAGTGTTCTGCATATTATATTCAGGATGACACGAGTGAACAACTTGTAGATGACAGACAGCAGGCAGATTGGGTGATAGTTGACAATGTTGTGGATGTCTCCCTTCTTGTACAACAGAATGGTCCTACTGGTTTTCCACTGGGACGGAACCTTGCATTCAGTCAGGTAGCATGTGAAGAGCAGAGCCAGTGTAGTGGCGGAGATTCTTCAGGTGTTTGGGTCTGACTTTGTCTGGGCTAGGTCCTGTGCGCGTCTTTACCAACAAAATGGCATGTCGGATTTCAAAAGGGAAGACATTGGGAATGACATATTCATCCTGCAGAATTTGGTATGTGGGCAGGTGGACTTACCTGTCAAAGAGATCTGAGTAGAAGTCGTGAATATCCTCTCCATTGCCTTTCTGGAAGATGTGATAGATCCATCCATCCGGATGTCAGAGGGCAGTCATCTTGGTCTTGTAGTTGGCGAAGGACAGTGAGCATTGCGAATACTTTTCCTGGCTTCTGCCACATCGGCCAATACTGATGCTTTTTCTCTCTTTGAGGTCTTCCTTTATCGCTTCTCTGCACAGCTTTGAGAACTCGGATGTTAGCTTGTGGTTGCCTGAGGTTCGTGCCAAACCACGTTGGTGAATGAGCTTGAGAATTTCCAAAGATATGCGTCTGTTTGTGAGTTTCTCACTCTCGGCATTCTTTGCACCATCATGGAGGTGCTGAACCAGTCGATCGTATTCCTTGTTGATGTTGTCAAGGACAGCATCTTCCCACATTGCTGCAATAGTGCCAAAGAGCTCCCAGTTGGTGGTCATTCTGGGAGTTCTCTTCTTAAACTTAAACTTTGCAGACCTTTCTTCCCACTCTGTGAAGTAAAATTTTGCATGAAGGAGTCAGTGGTCCATTTGGAATTTTGGGACAACAGCGACATCGGGGGTGCAAATTCTTCGATTGAATATGATGTGGTCATTTTCATTGTGGAACTGTCCACTGGGAGACTCCCATGTCCAGCATTTAGATTTGGCCTTCTGGAACTGTGAGTTACCATGGATGGTCTTGGTCGACATGATGAACTCAGACAGTCTCTCACCCTGATAGTTCCATTGTAGGCCATGGGTCCCAATGTGGAGTTCTTCGGGCGACCTTCTTGGTCCTATCTTTGCATTAAAATCACCAACAATGATCTTGTAGAATGTGTGGTCTTCTTTATAGAACCTCTCCAGTTCCATGTAGAAATTCTCAATTCCTTCTTCGTCGTAGTTAGATGTTGGTGCGTAGACGATGAAGATAGAAATTGCTGGTAGTGAGCCACATCTATTCAAGCATAATTATCCGATTCGTGTTGTTAGGCATTCGAATGAAATCAATGCTCATGGCCAAGTTCGTTTTGACAAGGAAACCAATGCCACCAACACCTCTTTTGTCACATGTTCAAAGGAATAATTCTTCTCCAGTGTCGAAAATGGCATGATTGGATTGATGTCTTCTCTTTTTGGTCAGACCAATGACGTCGTACTTGATCTTCTGCGCTTGCACCATCAGGTCCTCGATGGATGCTTCTGATGCCAGCATACGTGTGTTGAAAGTACAGACAGTCATTTTAGTCTTTCTTTGTTTTTGCAGCCTAGTTTGTCCCTGAGATTTTTTCTGCCTCTGCTTGTTCATCTTTCTTAACGCTGACGTATTGGGGGCTCTTTCGGTGTTGGGTGAATGAGGCCTATTTTTGTTACTGTTTTTGGCATATCGAATACGCCACGTGTAGCTTGTTAGGCACTGCCGTGTGGGCTGGGTACTCCCGGTAGCTTGCCAGGCTCTCTGAGGGGGACGGGGGCTATTATGGCGGCATACCTGGGATCTGTGTGACTTTGCTCATGCATCAGGCTCAGTCTGAGCAGGTGGAAAGTGGCCTGGAGTGTGGTGGCGGTTGGGTAGTGGAGGTTGGCTGCTGGGGCTGGGTCCCTTGGGGCGGGGCGAGCTCTCACCCGCCCCACTCTTAGATGCACCTGGTGCGGAGTCTGGTGGCATGGTTATAGGGCCCTCATTTTATTCTCCCTTCCAGGAGAAGCAGCCATGAGTTCTGGAGGGTGGCCGATGAGGAAATATCATAAAGGGAAATACATATATGTATATATATATATGTATACGTGCCTCTAGAGAGTCTGGCAAGCTACCAAGTGTATCCCTCCCACACAGAAGAGCCTGGCAAGCTCCCTGTGGCATATACGACATGCTAAATACAGTAAAAATAACAGTCTCATTCCGCTGACTCTGAAAAGAGCCTCCAATCTTTGGGAAAGACGAGTAATGAGAGGCTGCTAAAATCTCAGGGCTGGGATGAATGGAGATGTTACTAGCGCCCACTCGAGTAAATTGATGAACAATGGGATGTCAGTGATACAGTGATAGGTTATTATGTTAGTCAAAGGGGTAAACAGCATGAAAATATGTAGTCAGTGTAATTTGTATGGAACTCATTTTGAGTTCCATGAGATGGAGTTCCATCTCATGTTGAGTAAAATTAAAGCAGAAAAGAAAGATTAGATACTTGGTGATCTCGCTTATCTGAGTAATATATTATATCATGGCAAGGTAATGCAAGGTACAAAAGGTGGAGAAACCTTTGGCCCTAGGTTATAGAAATGAAAAGACCAGAGAGAGAGAAATGGAAGGGGGATTAAGAGAAATTGGATGAAAGGTACAGGGGCAAGGGTTAGGGTTTTGTACACATTGGTGGTATAGAGGTGTGATATCTAATATTCAGAGACATCTATACTGTAAGCATGAGACCCAAATAATAACAATTATAATTTAAAATGTGCCTTTTAAGGGGTGGGGGTTATGATGGGGAAAAGGTAATCTGGAGATACTGACGAAGAGAAGCTGACACTTTTGGTGGGGTTGGTGTTGGAACATTTCATGCCTGAAACTCTAATGTGGGCATGATTTGTAAATCATGGTGCCTAAAATAAATATTTTTTATTTGAAAACAACAATAGCTACTTACTACTTCTATGAAGGAGCTTATAGCGTATTTCGTCATTTCACTTTCTTAGCGTTGACTTCCCACGTTTTCCTACAAACTGCCTTATCATTCCTGAGATTCCTTCAATAGCGGTTTCTTCCTTGGGCTCATTTCCTTCTCAACATCTACTTATTTTTCAATGTTCAACCAAGATACCACATTTGCATAGAAGTATTTTGTAATTCTCTCCCTAGATTAGGTAATTCTTTCTGTTGCACATAACCACAACATCTAATATTTTCTCCAAGTTATATTTTCCCAACTTAGAACTAATGACAAAATATTTCATAATAATTTAATTTGATTTAGCATAAGATACATTTAACACCCAAATTATGAAGCACTAAATATTTTGTTCCCGTTTTGTTGACAATATTTTTGGGGTCTGGTGATATATGTGATTATGTCCGGAACATAAAACATATGGCAGCTTGTTTGATTTGGTTGATTATGATGCATCCATAATGGTGTGACCCAATGTGGCATTCTATGAACTCGTATCTTCTCACATTTCCTTCTGCAACTCTCTTTTCTTTCTCCATCTTCACATTTCCTTACTCTCAAATTTTTGTGTGTGAGTTCATTTATGCCCTGAGTAATGGAACAGTGAAAGAATATCCCTTTACTAAGACATCTTTCTGGAAAGTTTAATGACTTATGAACATGTGAAGATATTTTATGGAAATTTACTGATTGTCCAAAATTGTTAAAGGAGTGTAATTTTCTACAGAAAATAGACTTTTGCTCTATAAGAATGACCTAAAAAATACCCATGCTAACCAAAATGATTACCTGTCATTACCATAATTTGTAATCAACAGAAATATCTCAATTGTGTTCTCCCAACCTAAACTTATAGAACTGAACTTCACTGAGAGATAACAATGTCAGTATTGCTTTTTAAAAAAGAGCACATATTCCTTTGGCTTTGCATTAATTTAATGCTTACTTTGCTCAGACTATGTAAAGGCAATATTCTAAGCAAATGTGATTGTGCTAAAATTAACTAGAAAGGATTATTGTCTTGGGAAGGTGGATTAAGTCTCTTTTAAATTCAATGTCTTAGGATTCTGGTTTTAAAAAACTGGGTGATGTTGAGAAACAAAACTAGGAGACGTACTGTATGAATAATGACAAAACTTCTATCTTTGATTGCAGAACTGAGATTGCCAACTTGAGAAGGTTTACTAGAAACTACTATAAGGACAAAGATGGGAGGTTTTAGAAAGTTTGCTGGTGATAAAATTGCAGTAACTTTGAACATCAAAACCATAAATGTTAATACTATTATAACCATGTATGCACATGGTTGTAACACACTATTGTAACATGGTTGTAATACATCATTGTAACTAAAACTACACTAAATTAAAAAAATCAAGATGATCTCTTAAATTACAACCTCTTGCATTTTATTTGTAAAATATACATAATTGGTGCATTTAATTAATCATGGGATACCTGCACTGAATTTTTAGTAAAATTGAAATTATATGTATGTGCTATATGTGTTTGTGTATAGCTTGAATAAAATCTTGAGTGGCAGAAGGAACCTTAGTGGTCCTTATGAAATCCTGCCTAATGAATGATTCTCTTCTACAGTCTTCCCTGGATTAGTCATTATCTTCTTTTTAGAGACTTCTGGTGATGAGAAACTATCTCACAAAATATTTTCTCCTTTCTCTTCCTTTTTTGTTTCTATAGTTTCAATATCAATATCCATAGCTTTTTCTTGATGTGCTCACAAACTAGTTGTGTTGCTTACACACATTTGTGGTGTTTCTACAATTACACACTTGTTGTGGCCCTATGCATCCCAATTAAAGTTATCCCAGTTTCATATACCAGGATATGAGGGTAGTTCCAGGGATGGAACTGGTAGCCACATGCCAATAAGAAAGCTGCTCTAACACTGAACCACACCCCTAGGACTTCACAAGGCATTTGGTTTTAGAATCACTCATCTCCTTATGGTCCTAATGATTTACCATAAGCATGAAATTGCATGTGTGCTGGTTTGAGATGAGAAAAAGGAGGAAAAAGTAATAACAAATGTGACCTAGAGATGAAACAGATATGGGTATTTTCAAGAAAAGGACTGGGGTACTGAGGAAATAAGATTTTGAAGGTCATAGTAATAACTGAGTCAATGATGAGGCTGCTAGAAAATGCACAATGTTCCCTACATTTTATACATTTATTTGGCTGACATGATTGCTTGTTTGAATGAGAAGGGAAATAAGGAAAGGCATATGAGTGCAGAAAGGGAGGCAAGAGAGACCTTGTAAACCATAGGAAGGCGTTTGGATTTTATTGTAAGTGGGTGGGAGTCTTTCAAAGAGGGGAATTAATTTTCTTCAATAAAAATATTTTTATGTTAAAAATACCATAATTCTGTCTGTCCAATTCTCTTAGTTTTCCTTGAGAAAAACCAAATTATTCATAACTCCATGAATATACAGAGTAGAAGAAGGGTATCATGCCTTCTTATATCTATGTGCACACCTATTTCTGATTCTTACACTTTTTTCCTCCCTGTCCTTATCACCTGGCACAATTCTTTTCTTTTTTTCTGCCAGACTGTCTCAGTTATCACTGCCTCTGTGAAATCTTTCATTTTCTCAGACCATGTGAGTGCTTCGTAAGTGCCTCCATTATCTCAGCTTATTACTGTCAAAAATTTATGTGACATCTTTGAGAGCCAGGGCCATCTTCATCTCAGAACTTATTGCATATTAAACTGACAGAATTAATTTATTTAAATGGAATAAACTAAGTATATTGCTTAAAGAACTAAAAATTAGATGTAGGATCCACCTATACTACTGTATATGAACTTACATAAAGTATATTGAAACTCTAATTCAAAAAGATATTTTCCAGCACAGATGGTATTTAAGGAGATGTGGTGGAAAAGCTCTAATTCACTGCAGGGGGTAGTGTTGCCTGGTTCAATACCTATGGAAATGGATGATTCTCAATAAACTTAAAACTGAGCTGCCATTCTGTGATATGTAAGGGTTAAATTGCAGTTTTTGCTTTACTCTCCCTGTACCTTTTGAATTAAGAAACATCTTACCTTGATGTATTGTGATGTATTGTTACAGTGGTGGGTAAGTTAGAAACATAAGCAAGTAACTAAGCCCAAGTAACCAGGGAGGTAACCTAAGATATAAATGCTGAGCATCCCATTCTGGGAACAAGGGAGAGAGAAATAGGACATAAATCATAAGATATTATTCAGAACGTAACAGAAGGACCTAGACCCAACTGTTACACAGGTGGGAAAGGAAGACCACCACTATAAGAGACCACCAAAACAATTAGTAAATTAATAAATGACTATGGTACTGAAAACATAATGTATCCACCACAGTGATTCCCAAGAGCAAGGGCCCCATCTAAGTTCCATATTATGCTCCTCCATCCTCAATGTACCTCAGTGTATTGTGGTGAAGTAACCAATCAAAAGATCCCTTCTTCTCTTTGTTTCACCATTTCTATGATTGCCTGAAAAACTCCTATAAAATGTCCTCTGTACCCCTGCTCTAGGCCACAATTTCAGAACCTAGTAGAGGTTCGTTTTGACATTTAAATCTCCTTGCTTTGCCACCTAAAAATGTTTTTGGTGTGATTAATTAGGTGAATTTCATTACTTCAATATGACCTAGAATTTCACTTTTGGATATCTATCCTCAGGACAGAAGAACCATTCATTCAAAGGGACGTATGCACACAATTATTTATTGCAACTCTCAGTACAATAGCTAAGATTTGAAATCAACCTAGATATTCAATAAATCAGTGGATCATAAATATGTGGTACATATGTGCAGTGTAATACTATGAAGCTGTAAGCAATGATAAAATTATGCAATTTGCTGCAACATGGATAGAAATGGGAGATATTATGTTAAATGAAATAAGCCATAAGAAAAAGAATAAACAAAGGATTATATCACTTATGTGTTGTATTTAGAGTAACTCGATGAGGAAATATAGTGGTGTAGAGAGATCACACTTGGTCCCAAAGTATAGGGAAAAGGAAAAAAATTGAGTGGAGAGAAGGTGGATAAGTGACAGATGAGAAGCAACAGGGGGCAGGGATCAAGGTACATTGGTGGTGTTAAAGAATGATATAGCTAAATATCCAAACCACAGAGTCATCAACACTGAAACCACGAGACCCAAACTTTAATAATCAAACTTTGAAAGGTGACAGGCAAGAAGGCAGGCTAAGGGGCTTGCGGGGTGGGGTGGATATGGGAGGAAACCTGGAAACACGGATGGAGGGAAGTTGACAGTGATGGAGGGTGGATGATGGAACATTGTAAGTCTATGAATAACTTTTTAAATCATGGTTCTTTTACAAAATAAAATTAAGAGAAAGGAGAAAAGAACATTTGTACACCCATGTTAATTTAAGCATTATTCACAGTAGACATTGAATCACTCTAAATTCTCATATAAGCATGACTGGATATAAAATCTGTAGATAGCCTGGAGAGATAATACAAGTTAAAGCATTTGCCTTGAATGGAGCTGACCTGCTTTAATCCATGGCACACATATGGTCCTGATCACTGGCAGGAAAAATCCCTTATCAGAGAGAGCCAAGAATAAATTCTGCAACGTGTTCAGAGTGTCCTATCTTAAAAACAAAACCTGTGATATATATATATATATAGTCGATTGAATACTAATTTACAATAAAAAATGAAATTGTGACATTTGTCATCATATAAATGGAAATTCAAGTGACTATACAAAAGACATGAGATGATTACCAGATGGTTTCATTCATATGAGGATTACAAATATACAAAAGAAAATAAAATATTGAGATTGGGGCTGGAGAATTAGCACAGCGGGTAGGGGGTTTGCCTTGCATGCGGTCGACCCGGGTTCGATTCCCAGCATCCCACATGGTCCCCTGAGAACCGCCAGGAGTAATTCCTGAGTGCAGAGCCAGGAGTAACCCCTGTGCATCGCCAGGTGTGACCCAAAAAACAAAAAAAGAAAGAAAGAAAGAGAGAGAGAGAGAGAGAGAAAGAAAGAAAGAAAGAAAGAAAGAAAGAAAGAAAGAAAGAAAGAAAGAAAGAAAGAAAGAAAGAAAGAAAGAAAGAAAGAAAGAAAGAAAGAAAGAAAGAAAGAAAGAAAGAAAGAAAGAAAGAAAGAAAGAAAGAAAGAAAGAAAGAAAGAAAGAAAGAAAGAAGATATGAGATTGAGAAAAATAGTGGTTACCTTAAGGAATAGGTGGAGGAATGGAGGAAACTGATTATTTTTGTTTTGTTTTGTTTGGGGGCTATATTGGACAGTGCTCAGGATTTACTGTGGTTCTGTACTCTGGCATTATTCCTGGAGGGGTTTATGGGACCATATGAGGTACTGGGGATCAAATTTGGGTTGACTGAATGCAAAGCTAGAATCTTACCCACAGTACTATTACTCTGTTCCCCTAGAGCATATCATTTTGATAGTGTCATGGCACAGGAACATTGTTGTAAGATACAATGAACCCTAAGCTCTGCCCCAGAGTTGACTACTCTAGGGAACCCAGTCCCACCTTTGTCTACCTTGTGAGAAAACAGACTATTTGGAGGTTACATACTGAGTGAAAGATGACATTATAATGAGCAAAGACCTCAAATCTAAGAAAAGTACTCAAAAGAATTTCTCATTAAGTGATAAAATGCTCAAGAACAGAGGTGGCTAGTCTGGTAGTCCACTATTTCCCTTGTGTCTCCACATAGTAGACATCAAAAAGTGTTCAACTATTGAGTGTAGGTCATATTTCCTTATATATTCAATCAGATGTTGTCTTTTTGAAGTACCATAGCTGTCCTCAAAACATTTTTCTCAATGGCAGGAAGCTTTAAAGCAGTATAACCAGTCCATTGTTCATATTTGTCAATAGACTGTATTGAATATAAAACTCTCAATCAGAGACTAGATATCCAAACCATCTTAGTGCACCCTAGCTGAAAGATTCAAAATATTAAGACAATCCATGTCTGTATTGTTGAAGTCCTGAAACAAAACGGAAAGAAATCAGTTCTAATTATATCCTAGTTGCTATAGAGAGCATCCTCTGACATTAACTGGGATTGACTTTGCTAGTGCACTCTCAACACTGTCATTTTAAAATGTCAAATAAAGCTAAGTAGGAGATTATGTAGTAATCTAATTTTATGTAGACATCATAAAATATGTAGTCCAAAGAAGATTAAGAGCATAGTTTCTGCAATCGGACATGCTTTCATTCAAATATCAGTACTGCTTCTCTAGAGGGAACACCACTATAAGCATTACTTAATCTCTCTTTACCTTTGTTTCCTCAGCTACAGTATAGGGATGGGAGTAATAATATTGGTTGGAAAATTTTCCTGAAGTGCAGACTGCTTCATGAGTGGAGGGGAGAAGGCAGATGGAATAGAGAAGGGATCACAAAGAAAATGACGGCTGGAGGAACCAGTTGCGATGGGAGATATATGCCGAAAGTACATAAAGGAACAAACATGATGACCTCTCAGTGTCTGTGTTGCAAGCCATAACACACAAAAGTAGAGAGAGATTATGGGGAATATTGTTTGCCAGAGGCAGGGGGAGAATGGGAAAGGGGAGATACCAGGGATATTGGTGGTGGGGAAGGTGCACTAGTGGAGAGACGGGTGTTTGATCATTGTGAGATTGTAACCCAAACATGAAAGCTTGCAATTATCTCACGGTGATTAAATAAAATTAATAAAAGAAAAAAAGAAAATTTTCCTGCACTGCAATGTACTGTCATCCTTTTGTTCATCGATTTGCTCGAGCGGGCACCAGTAACGTATCCATTGTAAGACTTGTTACTGTTTTGGCATATAGAATATGCCACGGGTAGCTTGCCAGGCTCTGCCGTGCAGGCGGGATACTCTCAGTAGCATGTCGGGCTCTCTGAGAGGGAGAGAGGAATCAAACCCAGGCTGGCTGCATGCAAGACAAATGCCCTACCTGTTGTGTTATCACTTCAGTCCGAAAATTTTCCTATGAGAATTAAATGGGTTGTTTTATATATATGTATATATATATATGTCACTTGTATCGCTTGTCATTCCATTGACCTTCGATTTGCTTGAGCGGGCGCCAGTAACGTCTCCATTCATCCCTGTCACATGATAGTGTAGCCCAATGGTATCTGCTCTCTCAAGGAACACAAAGAGCCTTCCTCAGGGTTTTGACGAAGTCTGACCATCTCATAGGTGGGTGGCCACGTGGTCTTTTTTTAAATTTTTTTTTTATAAATTTTATTGAATCACCATGTGGAGGGTTACGTAGTTCTCAGGATTATGTCAGTTATACAATACTCAAACACCCTTCCCTTCACCAGTGCCCATATTCCATCACCAACCACACCATTATACCTCCCGCCCCCTCCCGCCTCCCCAGTCCCCGCCCTTGAAAGTGATAAATTTCACTTCGTTTACGCTTTATCTTGGTTACATTCCATGTTTCAACACATAACTCACTATTGTTGCTAGGGTTTCCCCCCAAGAAAGAAAAGACAGTCCTACTGTCAAGGAAGCATTTGATAACTCTCCATTGCTGAGAATGTAGAGATATTAAGTCCCGCTGTTTGTTACATAACTTTTCTATTCCCCCCCCCTCGTCCCGTGCCACCGAGTTCACGCTTGTTTAGTAATCACCACGCTGCCTGACATAGGGGAAAAAAACCGAAAAAGATGGTTATTTCCCGTCATCAGCCAGCGTGGGGCTCTGGCTTAGTTGATAGTATGGTAGAATGTCTGCCAGCGGTTTCTGGAACCAAAAGTAATACGCTGGTATCGGCCCCGGCTCAAGATTCCACCAGCGTCCCGCTGTTCCAAGTACATAATAATTTATTCCCTTGTATCCCATTCCCACGCCACCAGGCCCGTGTCAGCTTAATGGACATCATACTATGGTTAACGCCACGCCGCGTTTCTTCCTGAGAAAGAAGGATATTTCTTCTCAGCCGGCGTGGGGATATGGCTTAGTTCAGTCTATAGAGATGGCTACCACTTTGATTGCCTTCAATATTTCAGCAAAAGACTTACTATTCTTGTTAGGATTTCCCACCAAAGTCCGACCTGTTAAAAAGGAACCATTTCATATTGGTGATGATTAAATGACATTAGGTCGCGCCGCAATGACAGCGGCCTCGTGGCTTTGAATTTCTGTATAAAGTCCAGGGAAAGTACAGGCAGAAATTACACGTCACTACAAACTTTAACCCTATTATGGTCCCCCCAAAGTCCAACCCATTACAAAGGAACCATTTCATATTGCTTATGATTAAATGACATTAAGCTGCCGCGGCCGCGCGGTTTTGGGTTTCTATATAAAGTCCAGGGAAAATTCTGCCTAAAATTCTATCGCTACAATCTTTTACCCCTCAACAAAAAACTCAGTACTATTGTTTGGAGTTTCCCTCCATGGTAAGCCCTGCTAAGAAGGAACATTTACACGTTGCTGACAATCAAGAGATATAAGGTCGTGCGGCTGCGATAGCAGCCGCGCGGTTTTGGATTTCTATTTGAAGTCCAGGGAAAATTCTTTTGGTAATTGCATCACTCGCTGGCGGCGCCTGGGCTAGTAGCTCCAAGCACACAGTTTGGAGGCATTTTGGGGGTGCCACTCCAGTCCATAGTGGTTCGGTTGCCTCCGGGGTCGATCTCATGTGGCGGCACAAAGGAGCGTACCCACATGGCTCTGTGCTTAAATATCATCGGCACAGGGCGGATCTGGAAGTCCCGCCCCAACGGCTTTCCCGGGCTTCCTTCATAGTCTAAAAACCGGCTGTTGCCTCTCTGCCTTCAAAAAGAAAGAGTTGAGAGAGAAAAGACCATACCCCGCTGGCAGCGCCTGGGCCAGTAGCTCCGAGCACACAGTTTTGAGGTATTTTGGGGGCGCCGCTCATGTCCAAAGTGGTTCAGTTGCCTCCGGGGTCGATCTCGCGCGGCGACACAAAGGCGGCCACATGGTCTTTTGACATCCGGTGGAATCCAGTCAGTAACGGCTCTAGTCCAGCAGTAGTCTCTAAATCACATTATGTGTCCAGCCCATCTGATTTTTGATACCTTGGCAAACAAGGCAGTGCCCCAGATTCTTGATCGTCGACGGAGGTCGGAACTCCGGATTCCTTCTCTCACTTGAGTGAAATGTGATATTCCAAACATAGCTCTTTTGATTCCTCTTTGAGATATCCAAATAGTGTTCTTGTCCTATATTCGTAGGGACCAGGTCTCTGAGGTGTATGTTAGTGCAGGAAGAACAGTGGAGTTGAAAAGATGTGCCTGGAGCTGGAGGTTCTTTGTCCTCTTAACAATTTCTTCAATGCTCTTGAAGGTGTTCCACACTGTTCTCTTCCTTTTGCGCAGTTCTAGCACCAAGTCGTGCCTCATGTTGAGTTTTCCACCCAGGTACACATAGCTGCTGCATTTGGATATGTTCGTTCAGTTGAGAGCAAATGGAACGTCAGGGACTAATTCATTTTTCATGAACATTGTTTTACTGAGATTCAGCTGCAGTCTGACCTTTCCACAATCCTGATCGAAGTTGGCTGGCATTTGTGCTGCTTGGGTAATGTTTGGTGTTATTAAAATAATGTCATCAGCGAAGTGGAGGTGGTATAGTTGCTGAGTTGCTGACCGTCTATCTTCACTCCCATTCCTTCCCATTCCAGTCATCGCATGACATTCTCGAGGGTGGCACTGAAGAGTTTCGGTGAAATGGTATCACCTGCCGAACCCCTCTCTTTTTCATCAATGATCACTTCCTTGTAGATTGGTGAGATACTGGTGGTAAATCCTCAAAATTGCTCGCGGAGGATCTTGATGTACTGAGTTTGAACGCCCTGTTTAACTAGGGATTCGATGACCACTTCAGTCTTAACAGAATCAAAGGGCTTCTTTAAATTGATAAACGTTAGACAGAGTGGCATCTTGAACTCTCGCGAAACTCCAATGCACTTGATCACTGTGTGGATATGGTCGATCGTTCTGAATCCTTTTCAGAACTCAGCTTGCTCTCATGGTTGTCCTTCATCTAGTGTTCTGCGTATTCTATTCAGGATGACTCGAGTGAACAACTTGCAGATGACAGACAACAGGCAGATTGGGTGATAGTTGACAATGTTGTGGATGTCTCCCTTCTTGTACAACAGAATGGTCCTACTGGTTTTCCACTGGGACAGAACCTTGCATATGGACAGGTAGTGTGGGAAGAGCTGAGCCAGTGCATTGACAAGTACTGATGGCAGATTCTTCAGGTGTTCAGGTCTGGCCTTGAATGAACAGGGTACTGTACAAGTCCGAGGGCAGTCATCTTGGTCTTGCAGTTGACAAAGGACAGGCGAGCATTGTGAATACTTTTCCCTGCTTCTGCCGCATCAGTCAACACTGCTACTCTCTCTTTGAGTTCTTCCTTTATCGCTTCTCTGCACAGCTTTGAGAGCTCGGATGTTAGCTTGTGATTGCCTGAGGCTTGTGCCAAACCACGTTGGCAAATGAGCTAGAGAGTTTCTGAAGACAAGTGTACTGTGGCTTTTCCACTCTCGGCATTTTTTGCACAATCATGGAGGTGCTGAACCAGTGGATCGTATTCATCATCAATGTTGTCAATGAGGGCATCTTCCCACATTGCCGCAATAGTGCCAAAGAGCTCCCAATCGGTGGTCATTCTGAGATTTCTCTTCCTTTACTTTTATCGCTGATTGCTTTATTTTTATTTTTTTCTAAATTTTATTGAATCATTGAGATAGTTACAAGCTTTCAAGTTTGGGTTACAATTACACAATGATCAAACTCCCATCCCTCCACCAGTGCACCACCAATATCCCCTGTATACCCCCTCTTTCCCACCCTCCCTCTGCCTTCATGGCAGACAGTATTCCACATACTCTCTCTCTACTTTTGGGCATTATGGCTTGCAACACAGACGCTGAGAGTTTGGGATTTCTCTTCTTAAACTTAAACTTTGCAGTCCTTTCACCTCGCTCTGTGAAGTAGAATTTTGCATGAAGGAGATGGTGGTCCAATCCCGTTTGGAATTTTGGGACAATAGCGACATCGGTCAGGCAAAACTATTGATTGAATATGATGTGGTCAATTTCATTCTGTAACTGCCCACCAGGAGACTCCCATGTTCCATGTTTAGATTCAGCTTCTGGAACTGTGAGTTGCCATGGATGGTCTCCGTGGGTCCCGATGTGGATTTCTTCAGGCCAACTTCTTGGTACAATCTTGGCATTGAAATCACTGACAATGATCTTGTAAAAGGTGTGGTCTTGTTTATAGAACTTCTCCAGCTCCATGTAGAATTTTTCAATTTCTTCATCATATTTGGAGGTTTGTGTGTAGACGACGAAGATAGAAACTGCCAGCAGTGAGCCACAACTATTCATGGGTAATCATTGGATTCGGGTTGTTAGGCATTTGAATGGATCAATGCTCATGGCCAAGTTCATGTTGACAAGGACATTGACACCACCATCGCCTTTATTGTCGCATGTTCCGAAGAACAGTTCTTCTCCAGTGTCGAAAATAGCATGGGCAGGCCAATGATGTAGCACTTGATCTTATGTGCTTGTACCATCAGCTTCTTGATGGTTGCTTCCAATGCCAGCATACATGCATTGAAAGTACAGACAGTCATTTTAGTCTTTCTTCATTTTGGCAGTCTAGTGTGTCCCTGAGATTTTATCAGCCTCTCCTTGCTCATCATTCTTAACGCTGCTGTACTGGGGCCTCTTTCAGTGTCAGGAGAATGAGGTCAAATGTTGTTGCTGTTTTTGGCATATCGAATATGCCATGGGTAGCTTGTCAGGCTCTTCCGTGTGGGTGGATTACTCTCAGTAGCTTGCCAAGCTCTCCGAGAGGGATGGAGGCTTTTAGAGCAGCCTCTAATCGCCCTTACAGGTGTTCCCATGGTTCACATCATATTTGAATCCCATTAAATATGGTGCAGAAATTATGGAAAATGGGTATTATATGTCTCCTGCTCACTAAGTGTCTCCTCTAAAGTGGTATTAAGTGTCTCTAGGTTCAGAAAGTGGCCTGGGTAGTAGAGGTAGTGGAGGTTGGCTGATGAGGTATTTATCTGGCGCTGGTAGGGTGGGTCGTCTGTCTGTCTGTATATATATATATGTATATATATAAGTATATATATGTAACTTGTCTAGAGTGGTATTAAGCATGTAATAAGCATTTATAAGATATATCTATTATTTACACGTAGGATCTCATCTTGCTACTTTTCTCAAGAGAAATTAGGTGTTAGATTACATATTCCAAGCAGCCTGTGGACTATTAATGCCCTTTGCTTTAGGATTATCTATATCAACAGCTATGGTTTATGTAACTGCATAATTTATGAGAAATAATGTTTCTGATTTTCAAATGAGATAGCTACCTTATTTTAGCCAAAATAATTTCATTGTTTAGTTACACTTCTGAGTATGAATCTGGAAAGTAAAGGGTATTTCTACTTCAAGTAACCTCCATTCCACAAAAAAATATTAGAGGCATTTTTCAAGACTCCCTACTGTGAACTTCTTAGTTCTTAATGTAATCGATGAAGTTCAGGGTGGAAATTTGAATATTTCATAAAAGCTAAACTTCCAAGCACTTCTGAATGTAAGGAAATGGAGATGTAAGAAAGCAAGTAAATGAACTGATAGTATATTATTCTGCAAGATACATTTTCAAAGAAACTTATTGGGATAGCCTAATGGCATTACTGCAAATTAAAATGAAAACTGGTTTATATATTTCCCAAGATTTAAACAATGATTATCTAATAACTAAGAAAAATTGAGTACCCCACTAAGGGTTTTATATTTTGAAAGATATGCCCGTTCTATTCTTTTTTTTTTAAATTTTATTGAATCACCATGTGGAGGGTTACATAGTTCTCAGGATTATGTCGGTTATACAATTCTCAAACACCCTTCCCTTCACCAGTGCCCATCTTCCATCACCAACCCCCCCCAGTATATACCTGCCGCCCCCTCCCACCTCCCCAGTCCCCACCCTTGTACTTGATAAGTTTTACTTTGTTTATGCCTTATCTCGATTACATTCCATGTTTCAACACACAACTCACTACCGTTGTTGGGGTTTCCCCCCAAAAAGAAAAGCAGTCCTATTGCCAAGGAGGCATTTGATAGTTCTCCACTACTAAGTATATAGAGATATTAAGTCCCGCTGTTTGTTACATAACTTTTCTTTTTCCCCCTTGCCCCGCACCACCGAGTTCATGCCTGTTTAGTAATCGCCACGCTGCCTGACAAGGGAAAAAAAAACGAAAAGGATGGTTATTTCCCGTCATCAGCAGACGTGGGGCTCTGGCTTAGTTGATAGACTAGTAGAGTGTCTGCAAGCAGTTTCTGGAACCGAAGGTCTTGCGCTGGTATCGGCTCCGGCTCGAGATTCCACCAGCGTCCCACTGTTCCATGTACATAATTTTCCCCCTTATATCCCATTCCCACGCCACCAGGTCTGTTTGCTTAATGGACATCACACTGTAGTTGACGACACGCCGCGTTTCTTCCCGAGAAAGAAGAAAATTTCTTCTCAGCTGGCGTGGGGATATAGCTTAGTTTAGTCTAGAGAGATGGCTACCGTTTTGATTGCCTTCAATATTTCAGCAACAGACTTACTATTCTTGTTAGGATCTCCCACAAAAGTCCGACCCATTAAAAGCGAACCATTACATATTGCTGATGCTAAGATGACATTAGGTCGCGCGGCCGCTGGGTTTCTGTATAAAGTCCAGGGAAAGTACAACCAGAAATAACATCACTACAAACTTTTACCCTTTTATGGTGCTCATAAGATGGAGAAGTCCTGCGCTGTGCTCAGGAGGGAGGAGTTGAGAGAGAGAGACAGGTTAAAAGAATTGGAGGATGCCCGGTTCCCACTGTTTCAGCGCACCGTGGGGTCTCTGGTCCCATGCCGGAATTAGTTCAGTGGGCTGCCTGGAGTCCAAGGGCGCTCCCTTGGGCTCTTCCATCATGCTCGCTCCGCAGCCGGATCCAAAGGGAAGCACACGTGGGGGAGGTGGGTTTAAATATCTATCTGCGGTGGGCGGGGGTCGCCGCCCCTGCCCCCTGGGGTCTCCCGCAAGCGCGCGATATGCCTGTTCTATTCTTTATCCCATTATCCTGATATAGGAATTACAGTTTATGAACCATTATTAAATTTTTCAATTTCAGAATTTTCAGGTAGTGGATTTGAAGATCTTACAAAGATTAACAAGTTTCTGTTAATCAAAAGAAAAAATGCCTAGCCATTCTTCTGTTGGCTAAGAACATGAAGGATGCTTTCCGTCAAAAATTATTTCAAAATAAAAATGAATAAATGTTATTTAAGGATCTGAAGATAGATAACAAAAGAAAATGAAAACATTGGGTAGCGCCAGGGCCGGGGCTCCACTCCGGCCGGCCGGATTTTCGGCCCGGGTGCCCATGTCTCTGCAGAGCCGGTGGATGTGCAACGAGCGGGAACCAGAGACAGCTTTAGAAATTGGGGTTCCAGCAAATGCTTGCACCCGTGTGCCGGAGTCCAGCTCTGGAATGAAGACCACCGACTCAGAGATGAAGCATTGACCAGCAGCTATCGAGTCTGAAGGCAAGGTTTATTCTCAAGCAAGCAGTTTTTATATTCTTTTTTTTTTTTTTGCTTTTTTTTGGGTCACACCCGGCAATGCACAGGGGTCATTCCTGGCTCATGCACTCAGGAATTACCCCTTGCGGTGCTCAGGGGACCATATGGGATGCTGGGATTTGAACCCGGGTCGGCCGCGTGCAAGGCAAACGCCCCACCCACTGTACTATCGCTCCAGGCCCCAGTTTTTATATTCTTAACATATTTTGGCCCAGGCACGTAGCCAAGTCAAAAGATGTTCTCATGAGTTAGACATATTTTGTGTTTGTCTCAAGATGTTCTCATTAAAAATACCAAGTCAGATTATTCCCAAGGTTACTTAGAGCACGAGGAGTATGTACGTGCAGGATGTGTCCTGCTTATCTTGCTGGTAGGTTTTACCTTCAAGGCCCCTCTTTCAAGAGGCCCTCTGCACAGGACTCTCCCAAGCCCCCAGTGCAGGTCATACAAAGTTCATTGTCCCACGCTGGTCTCTAGTCTCCAGTCTATGTGCTCCAAGCAATCCCACTACACCCGTGTATGGAGACTGTGAACTAAGCTTTTGCCCCACGCCGGCTAATGGAGGAAATAACCTTCCTTCTTGGTCTCTCTCCCCTCCGGGAGACGGCGTGGTGTCCGACATTTTGTGGGTCCGTTGAGAAGGTATGAACTTTTGGCGCGAGGGGAAAAAAAAATGTGTGCTTTGAACTTGAAACAGCCGCGGGATACAGGGCCAGACCCCGCCAGGGCCGGGGCTCTGCTCCGGCCGGCCGGGTTTTCGGCCCGGGTGCCCATGTCTCTGCAGAGCCTGTGGATGTGCAACGAGCGGGAACCAGAGACAGCTTTAGGAATTGGGGTTCCAGCATCTGGCAGAATTTTCCCTGGACTTTATACAGAAATCCAAAACCGCGCGGACGCTGCCGCGTCTGTGCGACTTAACATTTATAATTGCCAGCAATGTGAACCGGTTCCTTTTGAACAGGTCTGACTTGGGGGGGGAAACTCCAAATAATAACAGTAAGTTTTTGTTGAAATATTGAATGTTTTTAATGTAGCAGCCAGCTCTCTGGACTGTGAACTAAGCAAAAGCCCCATGCTGGCCGACGCGGCGTGGCGTACACCATACTATGAGGCGCTGGAAGGAGGATGAGGGGGAAAAAGGAAAAAAAAAAAGGGAAAAGGAAAAAGGGAAAAAAAAGAGAGAGAGAGTTATGTACTTGTAGCAGTGGGGCTACATATCTCTTCATTTCCAGCAATGAAAAACTAATTATCAAATGTAGTAGGTCTGTCTCTCTTGCTTGGAAACTCTAACAACTATAGTGAGTTTTGTGTTGAATTATGGAATGTAATCAAGGTAAAGAAAAAATGAAGTAAAATTCATTAGTTATACAGTAGGGGGTAGGGGGTGGGGGCGGGGGGTATACTGGGGTTTCTGGTGGTGGAATATGGACACTGGTGAAGGGATGGGTGTTTTAATATTGTATAACTGACATATAAACTTGCGAACTTTGTAACTTTCCACATGGTGATTTAATAAAAAGTTTATAAAAAAAAAGAAAACATTGGGTAGGAACATTTCCAAATATTACACAGTAAGTTTCCAACCTTTGACTAATCTTCTTAGCCCCTAATTTCCCTGGCCTGGATATTAATCTCATTACAATTTTTCTTTTTAGTGAATCACCTTGAGGTACAGTTACAAACTTACAAAATTTTGTGTATACATTTCAGTCATACAGTGATCACTTACCCATCCCTCCACCAGTGCCCATTCTCCTCCACCAATGTTCCCAGTACCCCTCCCACCACCCCCATCCATCCCCCACAGCCCCACCGCGCCTCTGTGGCAGGGCATTCCCTTTTGTTCTCTCTCCTTTTGGGTGTTGTGGTCTGCAATAGAGGTATTGAATGGCCATCTTGTTTGGTATATAGTCTACTTTCGGCATGCATCTTTCAACCTGAGCGGTCCTCTCAACATCCTCTACTTTTTGTTCCCCTCTCTATCTGAGCTTCCTTTAATCCTCTCATGTGAGGCCAGTTTCCAAGCTGTGGAGAAGACCTCCTGGTCCTTATCTCTACTACTCTTGGGTGTTAGTCTACCATTCTGACTTTATATTTCACAAATGAATGCAATATTTCTATGTCTGTCCCTCCCTTTCTGACTCATTTCACTTAACATGATACATTCCATGCTGATCCACCCATATGCAAATTTCATGACTTCATCTTTTTAACAGCTGCATAGTATTCCATTATGTAGATGCACCAAAGTTTCTTTAACCAGTCATCTGTTCTTGTTTTTTTCCCCCAAAGTTTGGCTATTGTAAACAGTGCTGCAATGAACCTACAAGTGCAGATGTCATTTCTACTATACTTTTTTGCCTCCCCGGGATATATTCCCAGGAGTGATATTCCTGAGTCATATGGGAGCTCAAGTTTTAATTTTTTGAGAATCTTCCATACTGTTTTCTAAAATGGCTGAACCAGTTGGCTTTCCCACCAGCAGTAAAGAAGAGTCCCTTTCTCCCCATATCCATGCCAACACCGGTTGCTTTTGTTCTTTTGGATGTGGGCTAGTCTCTGCGGAGTGAGATGATATGTCATGGCGAGATTCCCAACAAAATTTTAGCAAATAGATTTCAACAATTGATCAAAAATTTCGTATACCACGACTAAATAGGATTCATCCTGGGGATACAAGAATGATATAACATTCGGAAATCAATCAACATAATCCATCATATCAACAAAAGAAATGATGATCCCATATCATCATGTCAACAGAAGCAGATAAAGCATTTGACAAGATCCAGCACCCATTTTATTTTTATTTTATTTTTATTGAATCACCGTGAGATAACTACAAGGTTTAATGTTTGGGTTAGAATCACACAATGATCAAACACCCATCCCAGCACCAGTGCACATTACCTACCTCAAATATCCCAGGTATGCCCCCCTTCCCACCCTCCCCCTGCCTCCATGGCAGACAATATTCCCTATACTCTCTCTCTACTTTTGGGCATTATGGCTTGCAACACATAAACTGAGATGTCATCATATTTGGCCAGTTATCTACTTTTGGCACACATCTCCCATCCCGACTGGTTGCTTCAACCATCATTATTTTAGTGATCCCTTCTCTATTCCATCTGCCTTCTCCCATCCAGTCATGAGGCAGGCTTTTAAATATGGGGTAATCCTCCTGGTCCTTTTATCTACTTTCCTTGGGTGTCAGCTTCATGTGATGTTATTTTATACTTCACAAATAAGTACAAATGAGTGCAGTTCTTGTATGTCTGTCCCTCTCTTTCTGACTGATTTAACTTAGCATAATACTCTCCAGTTCTATCCATTTATTAGCAAATTTCATGACTTCATCTCTCCTAATAGCTGCATAGTATTCCATTGTGTAGATGTACCAAAGTTTCCTTAACCAGTCATCTCTTCTAAGGCACTTGGGTTGTTTCCAGATTTGGGCTATTGTGAACAGTCCAGCACCCTTTTATGATGAAAATTCTTGCAAAAATGAGTCTACAAGGAACTTTCCTCAATATAGTCAAAGCCATCTACCACAACCCTATGGCAAGTATTATCCTCAATGGGGAAAAACTAAGAGTCTTTTCTCTAAGATGAGGGATGAGACAAGGATGCCCACTCTCACCACTTCTGTTCAATATAATACTGGAAATACTTGCAATAGCGGTTAGGCAAGAAGAAGATATTAAGTGCATTCAGGTAGGAAAGGAAGAAATCAAGCTCTCGCTGTTCGCAGATGATTTGATACTATATTTAGAGAATTCTAAAACCTCTACCAAGAAAATCCTAGAAACAATAGACTTGTATAGTAAAGTTGCAGGCTATAAAGTCAACACCCAAAAGTATGCAAATAATAAGAGAGAAGAAAGTGACATGAAAAAATCAATCCCGTTCATAATCACATCTCAGAAAATCAAGTACCTCGGAATCAGGTTAACAAAGGAGGTAAAGAAAACTACAAAACGCTACTTTATGAAATAAAAGAGGACACAAAGAAATGGAAAGATATCCCCTCCTCTTGGATTGTAAGAATTAACATTGTCAAAATGGCAATACTCCCCAAAGCACTGTACAGATTCAATGTGATCCCTATAAGTATACCCATGACATTCTTCAAAGTAATGGAGCCAACCCTCCTGAAATTCATATGGAACAATAAGCCTCCAGGAATTGCTAAAACAATTATTGGGAAAAAGAAGATGGGCTAAAACAATTATTGGGAAAAAGAAGATGGGAGGCATCACCTTACCCAACATCAAACTCTAATACAAAGCAGTAATAATTTAAACAGCATGGTACTGAAACAAAGGCAGAACCGCAGACCAATGGAACAGGGTTGAATATTCTTACACACCCCCTCAAATATATGATTATCTAATATTTGATAAGGGAGAAAAACATGGGAGATGGAGCAAGGAAAGCCTCTTTAACAAATGGTGCTGACAAAACTTGGCAGCTACATGCAAAAAAAATGGGCTCGGATATCTACCTAACACCATATACAAAAGTTAGATCAAAATGGATTAAAGACTTCAACATCAGACCAGAATCCATCAGGTACATTGAAGACAAGGTCGGCAAAACCCTTCAGGACATTGAAGCTAAAGCTATCTTCAAAGATGGCACGCCACTGACCAAGCTAGTAAAAACAGATATAAACAAATGGGACAATCTTAAACTAAGAAGCTTCAGCACCTCAAAAGAAACCATGACCAAAATACAAAGACATTCTACAGAATGCGAAAATACATTCACCCAATACCCATCCAATAAGGGGTTTATATCAAGGATATAGAAGGCAATGGTTCAACTCTACAAGAAGGTAATATCCAATCCCATCAGAAAATGGGGCTATGACAAAAGGAGAGAGATCAAAGGGGAATGCCCTGCCACAGAGGCAGGGTGGGGTGATGGGGGATGGTGTGGGGGTGGTTAGAGGGATACTGGGATCATTGGTGGAGGTTGAATGGGCACTGGTGGAGGGATGGGTAAATCATCACTGTATGTGTAAAATGCAAACACAAAAGTTCATAAGTTTGTAACTGTACATCAAAGTGATTCTCTAATAAAAAATTAAAAGATAAAGAAAATGGGACTATGAAATTAGTAGTAACTTTCTCAAAGAAGAAATCCGAATGGCTAAAAGGCACATGAAAAACTGCTCTACATCACTAATCATCAGGGAGATGCAGATATCATACTACTGTTATATCCCCAAAATGAATGCAGTCATTCTATATATGTCAGATTCAACTACAAAATAAATAACAATCAAAAAGATGACAAGGAAACAAAAACTAAACTCTTTTTTGTTGTGCATAAGGGAAAAAGAGATCAACTCACAAAAAGAAGTGCTTCTAAGTTCCAAAGTTTAATTTTCACAAACTAACCCCTACCTACACCTGTCTCTGGTTTTGACTGTGCACTTTGAGTTAAGGAACCTACAAATAAACATGCAGCCCTCTTAGGTTTATCTAGAGGATCTCTGGAATATTTTCACCCCTAAACAAAGGCATACCTATTGCCAAGTCCTGTGATATTTTCCTGCTACAGGAAGCTGTCATCTTTCTACTGGGAAGTAAAGTGCTAAAATCTTACTTAGTTCCACTAAGTTTGATCCTTCTACGGGGTGTCAAAGTTGAAACAGGATATTTTGGCAGAAAATAAAAGTCCCTTTGAAGACTTCTGTAACTCTGTAGTGGTAGCCAGAGCTTCATAACGTATAAGAAAGGAAATAGAAAGCCAAATTGCTTTGTTAGGCAATCGCTTTATTAAACTTTCTTGTTTTCTTAGATTTCTATGGAACTACATTTTGGTGTTAGGGTCAAGGTAGATGAGATGATAAGAGTGCCTACCTTAAATAATGAATTTTTAAAAGTCCAGTGAAATACCTTTTTCTTAAAAGGGGGAAAACCATGTCAGGTATAAGAAATATACTGACCATGAGACAATCTTTCCCATTTTATGTAGAAAATCATACTTTAAATGTCAATATATGAAGAAAAAGGAAAGATAAACTGTTTAATCTTTAAGTCCCTTCTACTTGCTAGAATCCATGGTTGATGTCTTGTGAATATTGTTACCTACCAGATGAGATACATATAATTTTACCCTGATTTTATAGATGAGAAATATAAGGCTAAGTTAATTAGCCTTCATTACACAATTAATGAGACACAACTAGAAGTTAAAAGAAGGTCCTATTTCAACACCTATATGTGTTCCACTACCCAAAGTAGTCCCATTACCTTTATTGGTTTAAAAATGGGAGTCTGATGCAATTTGTATGTAGGTTATTGATGGGGCAATGAAAGGTTTGTTATTTGTACTGGCATTGGCTTTCTATTGACTGACTTGGATTGCTATTTTGATTGTAACTGCTTGGATTACTGCAGGGAAGTTACCTTACTTTGTTTTACTTTAATTTGCTTACCTGTTAAGTGCCTCATAAGGCTCTTATGGTAATTAAGACATGTCATATCAGCAAGTATATAACTCAAAGTTGTTATTGTTGTAATCTTCCTGAATTGCCAAAAGGATTGAAGGAAGTAGAATTGCCTGGATCTGATATTTACTAATTTTGTGATTCTGACTATGTCTCCCAACCTTCTTGTTATTCAGTTTATCTATATATAAAATGGAGAGAATAACACTATATACCTCGTAGAGAGGATTTTTGAGTATCAAATAAATTGCCACATAAAAACTTCTACAATAGTAGCAGACACACTCTCAATTTTGTAAGATTTTTATTGTTATTTAAGTGGAGAAGTCATTGATTATTTTAACTATTGAAAGGTTTGAAAATCATCCAGGTGGCTGAGTCATTAAGAATTTGGGTGAGGAAATAAAAACTGCAACTCTCTCAAAGTAATCTGCTTTTAGAGACAACTTCTACTATGTGGGTAATTTATGTCTTCCCAACCTAAAAATACCGTTGAATTTCAGTACAGTTGAAAAAGTGGCATGGTGTGCCATACATATAAGATAGACTTGTGTTCAATGTTTTCCTTAGGCTGGAAAGAGAGAGATAGTACAGCTGGTCATTTGCTTGCTTGCATGTGGCTGATCCGGGTTCTATTTCCTGGCATCCCCTATGGTATCCTGAGCACTGCCAAATGGTGATTCCTGAGTGCAAATCCAGGATAAACTCTGAGCATTGCCGGGTATGTCCACAAAACAAAACAAGACAAAAAAAACATTTTTTATTTTAATTTTTTTTATTAGTGAGTCACCGTGAGAGTGCAGATACAGAGTTTAGTGCCTGTGTTACAGTTAGACAATACTTGAGTACCCATCCCTCAACCAGTGCCCATTCTCCTCCATCGATGGCCCCAGGGTCCCTCCCCGCCCCGGACTATCCGCCCCTTCCCCACCGCCCCCACTCGTCCCCGTGACAGGGAATTCCTTAGTGTACTCTCTCTCCTTTTGGGTGTTGTGGTTTGAATGGAGATACTGGGTAGCTATCCTGTTCAATCTATAGTCTGCTTTCAACCCACCTCTCCTATCCTGAGTGGATCCTCCACTGCACTTTTGTTGGTGCTCCCTTCTCTGTCTGACCTGCCCTCTCCCCCAGCATGTGAGGTCAGATTCCAAGCCATGGAACAGGCCTCCTGGTACTTATTGCTACTCTTCTATTTTATATTCCGCAAATGAGTGCGATTTTTCTGTGTCTGTCTCTTTCTTTCTGAATCATTTCACAACATGATACTTTCATTGTTGATCCACTTATATGCAAAGTTCATGACTTCATCCTTTCTGACAGCTGCATAGTATTCCATTGTGTAGATGTACCAAAGTTTCTTTAACCAGTCATCTGTTCTCGGGCATTCGGGTTTTTTCCAGATTCTGGCTATTGTAAACAGTACTGTCATGAACATACAGGTGCAGATGTCATTTTGACTATACTTTTTTGCCTCTCCAGGATATATTAACAAAAGTGGTATTGCTGGGTCACATGGGAGCTCAATTTCTAATTTTTTGAGAAGCAACCATATTGTTTTCCAAAAGGGCTGAACCAGTCAGCATTCCCACGAGCACTGTAAGAGGGTTCCTTTCTCCCCACATCCAGGCCAACAGTGGTTGCTTTTGTTCTTTTGGATGTAAGCCAGTCTCTGTGGTGTGAGGTGGTATCTCATAGTTCTTTTGATCTGCAAATCCCCAGTATTTTAATAGGTTAAATTAGACACTTACTATTATTCTCTGACACAATATAGTACTTATTCAGTTACTTCCAAGCATATATCAATATTACCTAAATTAAGACAGCAAGATCAATAAAGGGATTTAATAAAAGTAAATCAAGGTGTTCTAATATAGATAAAATAGATAATAACTGAGGACAAATTATAATCAAGCCTTTCAAATAGATATAAGAAAATAAGTTTGGGTTTTGACAAGCATTTTAAATTTGTATCTTTTCTCTTCATTATTCTATTGCATGACCTTGAAGAAACAATAGTAGAGGAAAATGAAAAAGGAGCTGCATGGTAATTTTCCAGATTTGAGTATTTGCAAAGATGTTTTTGCAAGTTTAAGAAGTGGAGGGAGACAATGTTATCATAGTTATACAAATCATTTTGCCCCAGTAACACATCATGATGGAGTAAACGGGAGAGAGATCAGACTCTAATTTTAGAAAATGCATGAAAACTTCAGAGATGAAGACTTTTAAGGTCACAGAATTGGGTAGAAGAAAGGGTCTCAGTTTCCACATGCTATAAAATGGGATGTACAAAATGGACGCCTTTGCTTCAACATGTCTGCTCCTGGGATCATTTTAATCTATCCAAATTGTCAAACTCAGAGTCCTAAACAATGCACATGAACACCTTCTCCAGAAATTTGATATGGTGGTTTACATGTGTAAGTTCAAGTGCAAAACTAATTAGTTGAAGACCTTAGAGCATGGTATTTAATTTCTCTGTGCTCCCATTTTTCATTTGTAAAATAGTACAGTGCAAAATAGTATAAAAGTACTTGTTTCATAGGGCTGTAAGGAATAGATATTTGTATATGAAGTGTGCTTTAAAAGGGTTTTGAATATGACCATAGGCTTAATAAATGCTAATTATTATACGATACTTGCAGGAGCTCCAACATTGAGTCAGACATTGTAAGTATTCCTGAATCCATAATATTTGGAGCTTTTTTTCTTTCAGATAAAAGATTTTTTCCTCAAAGTATTATCCTTGGGACTCTTGCATTGATTATTTTCTGGACATCTACATCCAGCCTATTAAATAAAAATCTATGAATATAAAGTCTACTAATATTCATGTTTAATATTCCTTCTGAAATTTGAGAGCAAATCTATGTATCTATTTAAGCCCAATATAAAGTGCTTTTACTTAACATTTATTGAAGCCCTTCCTTCTTATTTTTAAACATAAGAATATCACCTATGGAGGCAGTCTGGTGAGCAACGTGGCCAGAGAAATGCTCCGGACCTGAATCCAGGCCAACAACACCAGGGATCCAGACGGAGGAGGTACAGCTGGTACACCTTCTCCAGATGGAGCCCTGGCGACACTGAGCAGCAACTAACATGGCTCCGGGTTGTGGGACTGGAACACATCCGACCTTTTCTAAAAACTGAAAACATACAATCTTTTAATGCAAAACCAATTATCAAATGCTTTCTTAGTAGGGCTGTCTTCCTTGGGGGGAACCTCCAACAATAGTGAGTTTTGTTTTGCAATATGGAATGTAATCAAGGTAGAGAGAAAATGAAGTGAAATTCATCAGTTATACAGTTGAGGGGGGGTGGGGCAGGGGGTATACTGGGGATTTTGGTGGTGGAATATGGGCACTGGTGAAGGAATGGTGTTTGAATATTGTATAACTGAGACATAAACCTGAGAACTTTGTAACTTTCCACATGGTGATATAATAATAATTAAAAAAAAAAAGAATATCACCTATGGAGGTGCGCCTCTTCCCCTCACTGAGCATCCCAGCCCTCGGTGCCCAAGCTCCACACGCGGCCCCAGAACCAGATCTCCAGCCAGCGTCCAGCGGGCAAGGACCCCGCCCCTCGCTGCCACTGAGCCTCATGCTAACTCATCCAGGTGAGCCTATTCCCCTCACTGAGCATCCAAGCCCTCGTGCCCTTGCCCTGCGAGCACGGCTCCTGGACCAAGTCTCCAGCCAGCGGTCAGTGGCCAGAAGGGGCGTGGCCTCTTCGGTAGTGGGCGTGGTCCCACTGTAGTAGGCGTGGTCTCTGGGGTGGCAGCTTCTTTTTTTTTTACCTCCCATACCCCCCAGCCACCACCTCCCACCTGTTTAACTGATAAATTTCACTTTACTTTCTCTTTACTTTGGTTATATTCAATATTTCAACAAAAAACTCACTATTATCATTTGGGATTTCCCGCTAGAATCAGATCTGCTGTGAAGATATATGAGGTCGCGCAGTTGCTACTGCGGCCCAATTTTATTTTAATTTATTTATTTTTAATTAGTGAATCACTGTGGGGGTACAGTTACAGATTTATACATTTTTGTGCTCATGTTTCCCCCATACAAAGTTCGAGAACCCATCCCTTCACCAGTGCCCATTCTCACCACCAGTAAACCAAGCATCCCTCCCACCTCCCCAGTCCCATCTCCCCCCACCGCACCCGGCCACTGTGGCAGGGTATTCCCTTTTGTTCTCTCTCTAACTAAGTGTTGTAGTTTGCAATAAAGGTGTTGAGTGGCCATTGTGTTCGGTCTCTAGTCTACATTCAGCATGGATCACCCTTTCCTCTCATGGCCTCCAACCACATTTTACATGGAGTTCCCTTCTCTTAGTTGCCCTCTCCCCAGAATGTGAGGCCAGCCTCCAAGCCATGGAGCCAACCTCCTGGTACTTATTTCTATCATTCTTGGATGTTAGTCTCCTACTCTGTTATTTTATATTCCACAGCTGAGTGCAATCTTTCTATGTCTGTCTCTCTCTTTCTGACTCATTTCGCTTAGCATGATACTTTCCATGCTGATCCACTTATATGCAAAATTTATGACCTCATTTTTCCTAACAGCTTCATAGTATTCCATTGTATAGATGTACCAAAGTTTCTTCAACCAGTCATCTGTTCTAGGGCACTCAGGTTTTTTCCAGATTCTGGCTATTGTAAACAGTGCTGCGATGAACATATAAGATGTCATTTCGACTATACTTTTTTTGTTTCTTCGGGGTATATTCCCAGAAGTGGTATTGTTGGGTCAAATGGGAGCTCAATTTCTAATTTTCTGAGAAGCATCCATATTGTTTTCCAAAAGGGCTGAACCAGTCGGCATTTCCACCAGCAGTGTAGAAGGGTCCCTTTCTCCCCACATCCTCTCCCGCAGTAGTTGCTTTTGTTCTTTTGGATGTGTGCTAGTCTCTGTGGTGTGAGGTGGTATCTCATGGTTGTTTTGATCTGCATCTCCCTACTGAGATTTGTAATTCATCTACCGATTCCTTTATTTCCTCAAGATAGTCGAAGCCATCTACCATAAGCCTATTGCAATATTGCAACCATTATGCTTAATGGGGAAAAACTAAGGGCCTTTCCTCTAAGATCAGGGACAAGACGAGGATGCCCACTCTCACAACTTCTGTTCAATAAGTCCTGGAAGTACTTGTGATAGCTGTTAGACAAGAAAAAGATATCAAGGGCATCCAGATAGGAAAGGAAGAAATCAAACTCTCACTGTTTGCAGACGATATGATACTATAACTAGAGAAACCTAAAGCCTCTACTAAGAAACATTTAGAAACAATAGACTTGTACAGAAAGTTGCAGGCTATAAAATCAATACCCAAAAATTCAAGGCCTTCCTATATGCAAACAATGAGACAGAGGAAAGGAACATGAAAAAAGCAATCCCATTCACAACTGTGCCCCAGAAAATCAAGTACCTCGGAATCAGCTTAACTAAGGAAGTAAAAAACCTCTACAAAGAAAACTACAACACGCTACTCCATGAAATTTAAGAGGACTTGAGGAAATGGTAACATATCCCCTGCTCATAGTTAGGGAGAATCAACATTGTCAAAATGGCAATACTCCCAAAGTATTATACAGATACAACGCAATCCCTATAAGGATACCCATGACATTCTTCAAAGAAATGGATCAAGCAATCTTGAAATTCATATGGAACAACAAACACCCACGGATAGCTAAAACAATTCTTGGGGAAAATATGATGGGAGGCATCGCCCTCCCCAACCTGAAACTTTACTATAAAGCGGTAATAATCAAAACAGCATGGTACTGGAACAAAGGCAGAGCCACAGACCAATGGAACAGGGTGGAATATCCCTACACAACGCCAAATGTGTGACCATATAATCTTTGATAAGGATGCAAGAAATGTGAAATAGAGCAAGGAAAGCCTCTTTACCAAATGGTGCTGGCACAACTGGACAACCACATGCAAAAGAATGGGCTTAGACCTCAACCTGACACCATGCACAAAAATCAGATCAAAATGGATTAAAAACTTTAACATCAGACCACAAACCATAATGTACATTGAAGACAAGGCTGGCAAAACCTTCCACGATATTGAAGCTAATGGTTTCTTCAAAGATGACACGCAACTGACCAACCAAGAAGAAACAGAGATAAACAAATGGGACTACATTAAACTAAGAAGGTTCTGCACCGCAAAAGATACAGTGACCAGAATACAAAGACAGTCTACAGAATGGAAAGGATATTCACCCAATACCCATCCTATAAGTGGTTGATATCAAGGGTATACATCCAACCCTATCAGAAAATGGGGAGAAGAAATGAAAAAAAACTTTCCCAAGGAAGAAATACGAATGGTCAAAAGGCATGTGAAAAAGTGCTCTTCATCACTAATCATCAGGGAGATGCAGATCAAAACAACCATGAGATACCACCTCATATCACAGAGACTGGCACACATCCAAAAGAACAAAAGCAACTGCTATTGGATAGGATGTGGGGAGAAAGGGACCCTTCTACACTGCTGGTGGGAATGTCAACTGGTTCAGCCCTTCTGGAAAACAATATGGACACTTCTCAGAAAATTAGAAATTGAGCTCCCATTTGACCCAGCAATACCACTTCTGGGAATATACCCTGAAGAAGCAAAAAAGTATAGTCAAAACGACATCTGCAGTTACATGTTCATCGCAGCACTGTTTACAATAGCCACAATCTGGAAAAAACCCAAGTGCCCGACAACAGATGACTGGATGTAGAAACTCTTGTACATCTATACAATAAAATATTATGCAGCCATTAGAAAAAATGAAGTCATGAACTTTATATATAAGTGGATCAACATTGAAAGTATCATGCTATGTGAAATGATTCAGAAAGAAAGAGATAGACACAGAAAAATCACACTCATTTGCGGATTATAAAATAACAGTATAGGAGACTATTCTGGCCAAAAGGTCCATGACTTTTCATGTTCTACATCACTAGTCATCAGGGAGATGCAAGTGAAAACAACAATGTGATATCATCTCACACCACAGACTGGCACACATCAAAAAGAACAAGAACAAACAGTGCTGGCGTGGATGTGGGGAGAAAGAAACTTTCCTTGTTGGTGGAAATGACTACTGGTCCAGCCTTCTGGAAAACAATACAGGTGTTACTTAAAAAACTAGAAATTGAGCTTTCATCTGACCCAAAATTACCACTTCTGGGAATAGATCCTGAGGGTGCAAAACAGCACAGGATGTCATCTGTACCTGTATGTCCATTACAGCACTGTTTTCAATAGGCAGAAACTGGAAGCAACCCATGTGCCTGAGAACAGATGACTGGTTAGAGAAACTTTGTTACATCTACACAATGGAATACTATGCAGCTGTCAGGCAAGATGAAGTCATGAAGTTTGCTTATACATGGATAAACATGGAGAATATCATGCCAAGTGAAATGAGTCAGAAAAAGATGTACAAACATAGAATGACTGCACTCGTGTGTGGAATATAAAATATCATAAGATGAGACTAATACCCAATAACAGTAGAGAAAAAGGCAAGGAAAATAACTCCATGGTTGGAAGCCTACCCTATGAGCTGGAGCAGAATGCATATGTGATAGAGAAGTGATCACTAAGTCAATGATGGTTGGAGGAATCGCTCTGTATGGGAGATGTGTGCTGAAAGTAAATAAAGAACCAAACATGATGGTCTCTCATTATCTGTATTGCAAACCATAATGCCCATAAATAGAGAGAGTAAGAGGAAAATTTTCTGCCATAGAAGCAGGGAATGGGTGGGACGGGGGGAGGGATACTGGGACATCGGTGGTGGAAAATGTACACTGGTGGAGGGATGAGTGTTTTATCATTGTATGACAGAAATTCAGACATAAAAGCTCTGCAACTATATCTCACAGTGATTCAATAATAATATAAAGGTAAAAACAGAACTTCCAGAGAGGTAGTCATGAAATTTAAGTCATGCATCTCATTGCCAATTCATGCAATACCAACCTCAAAACTGAGTAAAGTGAGATTTACTGTTATTTATTCTTTATATAAAAAATCATAGTCAATTATTCTAGTAACCATTCGCTTGTGAATTACCTCCACATATATAGATCAAAATCAAACCCTAAGATTTTATTTGCAGAAAAACAGTCATTGGAAAAAATGCTTTTTTGATGTCCCCATAAAAGGTAAGATTTTAATACTTGTAGACTCTAAACCCAAACTGAAATATAATACCCTTCTCAGTGAACATAAGATCCTAATAAAAACTAAGTCAGTTTAGTGTCCATTTCATTTAGTTCCCAGGCCTAAGATGGTTTTAAGCATGTGAAAGCATTCTAAGGTCTTTTTTTAAGAATTTTATTTTATTGAATCACCATGTGGAAAATTACAATGCTTTCAGGCTTAAGTCTCAGTTATACAATGCTGAAACAACCATCCCTTCACCAGTGCCCATATCCCACCACCAAAAAAGAAAAAAACAAACAAACAAAACACACAGTACACCTCCCATCCCGCCCCCCCACGCCCCCCTCACCATGTAACTGATAAATTTCACTTTACTTTCTACTTACTTTGGTTACATTCAATATTTCAACACAAACCTCAATATTATTGTTAGGAGTACCCCACTAGAGTCAAACTTGTGAAGAGATATGAGGTTTTGGATTTCTGTACTTTAGCAACTAAGTCCAGGGAGATTTGTTCCAGATATTGGATCATTGCAAGCTTGTAAACCCCATCTGTGGTTGTCAAAATATGGCTGTCACCATGCCCTTCACCCCTGGTGAGGAAGAGGCGAGAGAGAGAGAGAAATACCTTTCCCCTCCTGGGCAGGCATCGGGCCGCGGCTTAGTTCTCAGTCTGGAAACATTCTGCGAGGAGCTGCCCATGCCGAAAAATTTAGCTGATGTCTGGAGTCTCACTCGTGCAGCTGCGGAGAGGCCGCACACACACGCGGCCCCGGGATCACATCTTGGCGGTGGGAGAAGCCGGTGCCACCCACCTTCCCAAGAGCACCCTCGTGTCCTATTGCTGCAGTCGTAAATCCCATATTTGGTCGTCATAATATGACGGTCACCACGCCCTTCACCCCCAGCAAGGAAGAGGCAAGAGAGAGAAATACCTTTCCCCTCCTGGGCGGGCATTGGGCTGCGGCTTAGATCTCAGTCTGGAGACATTCTGCGAGGAGCTGCCCATGCCGAAACATTTAGCTCGTGTCTTGGAGTCACGCTCTTGCAGCTGCGGAGAGGCTGCACACACGTGCGGCCCCCGGGATCACATCTTGGCTGCTCTCTAAGGTCTTAAAAACAAAATCAAGTACCTCGGAATTAGCTTAACTAAGGAGGTAAAGGACATGTACAAAGAAAAATACAAAACACTACTTCACAAAATAAAGAAGGACACAAGGAAATGGAAAGATATCCCCTGCTCATGGATTGGGATAATTAACATTGTCAAAATGGCAATACTCCCCAAAGCATTATATAGATTCAATGCGATCCCTATAAGTATACACATGACATTCTTCATGTCATGCATATATATATATATACACACACATATATGTGTGTATATATATATAGTAAGTTTAAAATTCTTGTTCATTTTACTATAGCTTAAGTAACATAGTTACATTAACACTTAGGATATTTATATACTAAATTTCTGTACTTAGCCATAAACAAAGTACCCCAAACCCTCCACTATTGACCTTGTGTCAGTAAGTTTCTTCCTTCCTCTTAAATAGTTGTAGTAAATCTCCTTCAAATATTTCTAGCAATGTCATTCTGTATGAGCATTGTAAGAGATATATCAAACTTAAAGTTTGGTTCTTTCTGAGGATATCTCACTATATTTTCTAGACCACAGTCCTCAGGTCAGGTTAGTATTCCTAACCCCAGCAGGGTCCTAGTCTCGTCGTTACTTTTGGATCATGACAGCATTAGTCTATGACCATGGTCTCAACTCATACTTGAGTATTGTGGTGCTTTGACCTGCCCATTTCAATGCCAGGGTAGCTCACAGCTTGCCCTGGGTCCATTCTGTTCCTCGTCAGGACCCTGCTTTTGAGGTGCTAGGAACAAAGGGCAACTAAGTTGAGAAATCAAATGCCCAGGAGTAAATATTATTGGAGTCAATCAACTCCCAAGTTACAAAACATAGTATTAACTGTATTCCTGTGTTCATACAAAAAGGACATTGCTTTAAGGTAAACTAAGTTCCTTGCAGCAAGGTTAAACGGACAAACCCAATGTTATCCTACAACCATCCACTGCTGTCCTTAGTCTCTTCTGATCTGATAAGAAAGCTATATTCTTTCCTTCCTTCCTTCCTTCCTTCCTTCCTTCCTTCCTTCCTTCCTTCCTTCCTTCCTTCCTTCCTTCCTTCCTTCCTTCCTTCCTTCCTTCCTTCCTTCCTTCCGATAACATTGCTTTGTCCTTTCTCCCCCCCCCCCCCGCCACAGGAGCTTAGGTTTATCCTAGTCACACCCATCAAGGTGCTCCCGAGTCACTCCCATTCCTTTGTTTAGCTGTAACCACTTCTCTATGCTCTCTTCCCCAAACAGTTAATCAGCTTTCCCCCCTAATCAGACTGTTAATTTGTAAGGTCAGATCTTCCTAGGACACTGAACTTATATTGTAAGTTAATATTGCCTTTCTCCTCTCCTTATGTCTTTTGAATAGTTTACTTTAAACAATGTCTTTTTTGTATAGAAACAAGAAGACAATATTATGCTTTTGTAACTTGGAATTTAATTGGCTTCGAATATTATTCATTCTCAGGTATCTGCTTTTTTGACTTAAGCCTCAGTTGCTCTCAGTTCCTAGCACCCCAAAATCAGGATCCTGATCAGGGACAGGATGACCCAGGGCAAATGGTGAGTTATGTGCTACCCTGGCATCGAGAGGGGCCTGGCCAAAGTGCCTAATTCTTAACTATAAGTTAAGAGCTTGATCATGGACAAATGCTGCCATGATCCAAAAGTAACGATGAGACTAGGACCCTGCTGGGGATAGGAAAGTCTAATCTGGCCTGAGTACTGTAGTCTGAGATCGAGATGGCCCCAGGAGAGCAATTCTATAAACTTAATGCATCTCTTACTGTGCCCATACAAAATGATTAATATTATGAATGCTTATATGGTTGTTGGACAAAGAGAGGAGAAACACACTCATAGGATTCCACCCTTGGGTGGTTCGTCCTGCTGAAAGAGAATCTGTCCTAGAAGCAGCATCCTCCTAGGGAAAGAACTTTAACCTTATTGATTGTGACCACACCTATGTGTAAGCCCCAACCCTCTCATGCTGAGGGAATTTAACTAGGCTGTAAGAGTGGGTTGGGGGGCCAGATCCACAGATTGAGAGCTGGAGAGAAGCAGAAAGAGAGACAGGAGTAACTGGAATAAACGGCAACTGATCAATCAACCGGCTTGGCCCTCGTTTCCTCCTCCATCTGCCCCATGGCCCAGGCCACTCCGGGATCCACCCCCCCGAAAACCAGGGCATGGCCTATAGGGAGAGCCACCGGGGCTCTCCCTAGCCGTGCCCCCTGCCGGATGTTTTTTACCCTTCCTTCCTCCCTCCCCTTCCCTCCCTCCCCTTCCCTCCCTCCCCTTCCCTCCCTCCCTCCCTTCCTTCCTCACTTCCTTCCTTCCTTCCTTCCTTCCTTCCTTCCTTCCTTCCTTCCTTCCTTCCTTCCTTCCTTCCTTCCTTCCTTCCTTTCTTCCTTCCTTTCTTCCTTCCTTCCTTTCTCTCTCTTTCTCTCTCTCTTTCTCTTTCTTTCTTTCTTTCTTTCTTTCTTTCTTTCTTTCTTTCTTTCTTTCTTTCTTTCTTTCTTTCTTTCTTTCTTTCTTTCTTTCTTTCTTTCTTTCTTTCTTTCTTTCTTTCTTTCTTTCTTTCTTTCTTTCCTTTCCTTTCTTTCCTTCCCTCTCTCTCTTCTTCTTCTTTCCTCTTTTTCACACACCTAGCTCTGTGCTCAGGGATCTCTCCTGGTGGGACTGAGGTGACCATTTGTAGTGCCTGGGACAGAAAGGTCTTATCCACTTGCTATATTTCAGGTCTTGTAAAGCTAAATTTTAAGGAAGACACACCAAATATCATTTCCCCACACAGCTCTTTAACTTGTTCATATTTTGTTACTCATATCCTTGTGGTTCTTTTTGCTTTAAATTTACATAATTAATGCATGGCACAGTGTTAAATGATACTTTACAAATAAGTAGCACTGTAGCACTGTCCTCCCGTTGTTCATTGATTTGCTTGAGCAGGCACCAGTAACGTCTCCATTGTGAGACTTGTTGTTACTGATTTTGGCATATTGAATATGACACGGGTAGCTTGCAAGGCTCTGCTGTGCAAGTGGGATACTCTGTGTAGCTTTCCGGGCTCTTGAGAGGGACAGAGGAATCGAACCAGATCAGCCGCGTGCAAGGCAAATGCCCTACCCGCTGTGCAATCACTCCGGTCCTGTACTATTGCTTCATTCTGAACAGTTGATTATATTTCTGTAGACCCCCTTCCAACCATCACTCATTTAAATACATATTTCACTTATTACTTTAGAGAAATTTGCAGCAACATTGAAGATGAAGTACAAATATTTCTAATATACTCTCTGCATCTACAATGCATAGCCTCCCCATTTATCTTCAATGTTCCCCAACCAGATTTGTGCTTTATTTTAACTGACACATTTCAATAACTCACAGTGCATAGTTTACATTACGGTTTCTTCTTGGTAAATATTCTATGGGTTTTGGCAAGTATATAATGGCATGTAGCCATCATTAAAGCACACAAGACAACTTTTACTGCCCTAAGAACCCTCTGTGCTATATATACCCATTTAGTACACTCTCCTTAGACCCTGAAATCATTGAGTTTCTATTTTCACTTTTTAAAAAAGTTTTGCCTTTACCAAAATGTCATGTGAATATTATGAATATTCAGAATATTCTGAATATTATGATACAGTATGGGACATATTTAGATTGGTTTCTTTCACTTTATAATGAATTTAATATTCTTCCATGTCTTTGAAGGCATAATATTGAAATTATGTGCATGAAAAATCAGTTTAACGGTACTGCAAACCACAAAATCTCAATCAACAAAAATTTAAAAAATTAAAATTAAAGATCTATGTCTTTTTTATAACTTGATATCTCATTTACTTTCAGTACTGAATAATGCTCCATTATCTCGATACACCACAAATTTATTTGCCTACTATGGGACATCTTTATTGCTTTTACATACTGGCAATCATGAAGGAAGCTGCTATAAATGTCGATGTACTGGTTTCTTTGCAATATTTTTAGCTCATTTGGCTAAAATGCCCAGAAATGATTGTTGGAATGCATGGTAAGACTCTATTTTGAAACAGATAGCCAAATTGTCTTCCAAAGTAGCTATTCCATTTGCTTTTCTATAAGCAATAAACCCAGTACAAATTTCTGTTCCTCTATATTTCTGTGTTAGCAACTCATATAGATTCCATATTTTTCATAGAGAAGTAGACTTTGCATGGGCTTAGAAATATGAACACAAGTTCTGTGGGGTGATTTTTAGGAAGGGAGGAAAATAGTAATTAAATATAAAGTTACTCCACTGCCCTTGGTCTGTCATCTTACTGTAACATTTGCCATGTTGTCTGTCACAATCAAATATAGGTACTTTCTGAGATCTGGAAGCTATGTCATGATGTGACAGTAATATTAGAGAAAGAGCACTGCATGATCAAAGGAAAATTACTGACATTACTGAACCATTATTATCTCATACTCTTCATGTCCATTTACTGTTCAACACAACCATATAAAGCTAGGACTATTTTCCCCACTAGTTTTATATATGAAGAGAGTAAGGCCCAGAGAGATCAAGAAACTTGTTTAGCTTCAAAGAGTAAGTAAAAATTATAGAGATTGAAACTTTGTCTTGACTCACTTCAAAGTTATATTTTTCTGTGAAAGCATTATGATTATGACGTCAAACTTCTCATAGGAGTAGTATCTTAATTCTGACTCCTAATGGCTTCGAAACTATGAGAAATATCTTTATTCTTTTGGAACATTAGCTTCCTTATCTATGCAATCAGGAAGTTGGACTTAGATTTAGATCTCTAAGAGCACTTGTTTTCTGGTTCTGCTTTGTTATCACAACACCTTATGTCGTAAATTAAGTAAAATACTGTCTTCACCATATAAACAAACAAATGGGAGTTCAGAGAGGTCTTGTGTCTTGTACAGTCAAGTAGCCAGTTTCTGGAGAGACAAACTGAACCAACTGAACACATTATTACTGAACTTCGAGATCACAGTCCAAGGTTATATTATTCTCTATTTCTCTTTCATGGGAAAATTATCATTTCTTACAAACCATGATTCACGTTAATAAATGTTTGCAAATTATAGTATGATATAAAATACTTATATTTCTCTGATTTTGAATATTGCATCAGTTAAATTATTGTTCTTTTTGCTCCAGAGATAGAATAACCAATTAACATATATTCCAAAAATGTGTTACAGGAAAAAGTGAAGTTTAAAATGCATTAATAATATGCCATATGTACTAGGTCCTCGGTTTTATCTCTGTGTTTCCTGAGCTTACCTTATTATCATATCCCTGGTATACTTGTTAAAAACACAAGTTCCTATAATTCACTAAGAACTGTTGATTTGGAATAAGAAGATGAGTTTCTAAGAGCTGAAACACCATGTTCACCATGAACTGGTGTTAATTAGTGTAATTATTAATTGGAACTTTTACCAGTGTACATTCTGGTTGATCAGAACACATGCCATATCAGTTATTAAGCATTCTTAATATCTGTTATGGATTAACATGTCCATTTGTTAGAAGAGAGACTAAGATTCTAGAAGACTTGACAGCCTGAGCAAATATTAACAAGGTAGTGAGAGTACAGAAAATAGGTTAATTTCCCCTTGTTTTGTTTTTGTTTGGGAGACTTCCTCAGTGGTGCTTGGTATCATTAGGGTTACAGTCTGCAGTACTAAGGAGACCACTCTGTGCCAGAGTAGGAACTAGAGACCTGTGCCTGCCAAATATTTTCTCTAGACCTTTGAGCCATCTTCTTAACTCGTGTACTTTTTTCTCTAACTGAAGTAACAGATTCCAATTGAAGAAACCAGGTCAAACATCTCTTCAGCAAAACAGAACCAACAGGAAATGCATCAGTAAATTCATGTTAAATGATTAGCTAGGAGAAGGTAGCTGCACCAGATCCAAGATGGGGGCCAAAAAGAGGTAAAAAAAGGACCTTGAAGAAATCTGCAAATGTGGAATGAAGAAGTTCTGTAACATCTAGGTTGAGGAAACTAATTTACTGACTTGGGAAGTATTTGCTGTTCCTACAATCTGCCATATGATAAGTGAGACTGAAGAATCTAAATAAACTTTCCAACAGAGTACCCATTCAGGCCATCAAAGATCATGCTTAAAACATAGATACAGGAACCAAATATTGATGGAAAGGGGCAGCTCTGCCTGTCAGTAGTTCTGAAAACTACATTCCCAGACAGACCAAGTAATCCAGTCCCTCACTGAACTGGTGAACAGAACCCCAACCGAGAGCCACTTCGGTCTGACCAAGCTGAAAAATACTATAAGGACCGTAAACATTCTCGAAGACTGCTGAAGAATTTGCAAAGAAATATCGGGACAAGTGAACCGTGAACTAAATCTGTAATGATTAATTCCAACAAGTGTAAGCAGAGACCCCTAGTGGTGCATTCAAATACCTGCAAAGCAGGATTCTGGAAAATTGACATGTGCCACACTGCCTGTTCGCTTGTGGCAGTTACAAACTTTCTACAGTTTTCTTAATAAAAAGTGGTCTAGGGGCTGGAGTGATAGCACAGCGGGTAGGGCGTTGGGTGGGGCGTTGGCCTTGCACGCGGCTGACCCGGGTTCAAATCCCAGCATCCCATATGGTCCCCCGAGCACCACCAGGGGTGATTCCTGAGTGCAGAGCCAGGAGTGACCCCTGTGCATCGCCGGGTGTGACCCAAAAAGCAAAAAAAAAATAAAAGAAAAAAATAAATAAAAAGTGGTCTAGGTAACCTGTAAAGAAAGGATTAAAATTTTAAGATGTTATAAAAATAAGAATTATGTCTAGTGTGCCTATGGAGGCTAGTAAAATCTAAAGTCTATAGGTTTACAGATGAGTTAGCTTTGAGGAAGAACTGCTTCTTCCCTGAAAACCCCAGGTTTGCTGTAAAGACTTTGGCCGCATCTATGTACGTTAACAAGGATAATTACTTTTATTTAAAGTTTTCCAAATGCATTAACTATGATTACAAAATATCTGTCGTGAACATTTAGTCTAGCTTATGACAATAAACTAGGTGCTACATTATAGCCAAGTAAGCTTATAAATTTAACCATAGGAAGTGTTTGGTGGACTGGAAAGCTTTGCAACAGTATGAGTTCAATCCCCAAAGAAAAAGTCTAGTAGTCACACACAAAACCACTTATAGAGGCTGGAAACTGCAGAGTAAGTGACTCAGCCAGATTTAAAAGGTAATACTATTATATTGAATCATACCTTCTCTGTCCCTGGGGTGCAATTATCAAGATTAGAATCACTGACAGAAAAGAGAGAGGAGAGTCTTGCATCCAAATGGCCAAAGTAAGAGATTTTCTACCTTTCTCATATCTTTGCCATTGAAGAGTTTCTCCATTTATAAAATGTAAATTATGATTGCATATATCAAGGGTTTGATATAAAAGGATGAAATCAAGTTACTATATGTAAAAGATTGATTTAGAGCATACCTTATATATTATAAGCACTACACAAATGCTAGTTGCCCTGATACTGTTATATTATTATTAGCAACAGAATTAGAAGTGGTGGCATCACCACTCTACCATCTGAAACATCCTATGCACAAGTATAAAGTTTGTATTTCATGACATTTTATGATACTGGCCTATTCCTGAGCTCTATTGGCCATGCTAATATACAGTTTGGAGGACTTTGGCCCCTCTCTTCTATATCAGCTTGAGCTATTACCCCAAAATAAATAAAACTATTAAAAATCACAATGGCTACAATAAAACAGGACAGAACTGACCAATTCTGGGCCCACCCTTTCCTGTTCTTTTTACCCCATTACCAGCCTCTTATATAGAAATATTGGAGTACCCAAAGCTAACCACCTAATAGCTCTGTATTACCCATATAAGCTTACCCATATAAACTTGTCTCCTTTTCTCTTCACTAAAATCCTATGATTTAAGTAACACTATTATCCAGAGTTAAAGGAATTGTCCCAATGCCATAAATTTCAAAAAGAGTTGATCAGCAACATAAATCCAGATATGTCGGATTCCAAGTCCACTGTGCCACATGAACACAGTCCTAGTTTCCATTCATGACTTAAGATAGTTTAATGTGTCACATAACCAAAATTGCTTTTCATAAGATGTATCAAAGGGGATCAATTGTAAATTGATAGATGGAAGTTAGGCACTATTTCATAAGGATCACAATACAGTAAACAGATTTCAAAGTATAATGTAGTACTCATGAAAATTATTAAATCTTAGAAACCAATGTTATTGTAATAAAAGGGGACACTTTGTATATAAAAGATATGATAATCCTAAAAGAAGTCATATCTTTAATTAAAATATAATTTGTTTAGGATATAAAAAGAATCATGATCTACACTTTATTCTCTCTATACTTTGAGTACATTCAATATTTCATTAGAGAACTCACTATTATTATTTGGAATTTTCCCCCAACAATCAAGCCTGCTGAAAAGGCATCATTTAATAATTTGTTTTCCATTGCTGAGAATGAAGACTCTATAAGCTCGCACAGCCGCTGTTGCATTTTTGGATTTCTGATATTTAGCTCAGTTCACAGTCTAGATGCATTTCTGTAAGAAGCCGCTCTGGGTGCCAAAATATGTTAGAAGATGTCTCAGATCATAGTCTTTAAGGAGCAGAGGGTCCATTTCACGCGAAGCAGCTCCAGATCTTATCTGGGCTGAGATCGTGCCGGTAACGCCCCCCCTCCCGTCCCAAGATCACCTGCGAGCCACGTCACTGCAAACTCATACATCTGGGTTGGGAGTCTTAGAAGGTGAATAAAGTGAAGATCATTAGCCACTCAGGTTGGGGGTGTGGGATGGGGCTATATTGGAGTTCTTGGTGGTGGAACATGTGCACTGGTGAAGGGATGAGGGTTTAATCGTTATATGATTGAGACTTAAACCTGAAAGCTTTGTATTTTTTTCAAAGTGATTCAATAAAATAATAATAAAAAAAGAAAGTAGACTATGGACCAAACATGATGGCTGCTTGTTACCTGTATTGCAAACCATAACACCCAAAAGGACAGAGAGAGTAAGAGAGACTATGCTTAAGAGAGACAGGAGGTGGTATGGAGTGGGGGTGGCAGGAGGGATACAGGGAACATTAGTGGTGGAGAATGGGCACTGGTGGAGGGATGGGTATTGAATATTGTTTGAGTGAAACACAATCATGAAAGTCTATATAAGTCTGTAAATGTATCTCATGGTTGTTCATTAAAATAAAATAAATAAATAACAAAAAAATTTAAAAAAAAGAATCATGATGAAGATGAATTTTTAAGAAAGCATGCCACCATAATTAACCAGTTGACTTTATCTTATGATTTTAGCATATGTTCTTTGTACACAGGAATTATTCAGTGAAACTGGAATAATTAGGCAGTGTAGCAAGCTAGTGGGGGGGGAAATGGAAGGCAGATCTCTCAAAGTTGCCTCCAAAGCTCAGTATTATGTAAATCCAGAACTTGGACTGTAGGTGGCTATATTTTTGACAACTAAACTCAGGTGGAGACAGAAGACTAAGGTACCTTCATTATAACCCTTAGCTTGGAAAAAATATATAGCAGAGATAGCTAGAGTCTAGTATTACGGTCAGGCACCTTTTATGTTCTTTCTTTCTAGGTATGCACTGTCAGGCTATGGAGAACTTGAAAGTACTTTGAATTACTTGGACTTTTCATATCTTGGCTAAGCTAAGTGTGAAAAACTACTCATAAGTAGTTATGAGTGTTTTCACTCTCTTTCGAAATTAGGCAATAAATAAGATGAATCACTGAATGACATATTTTTCAGGCTCTTTGCAGCATATTGAGAAAGGCAATTGTAAAACGACCAAAGAGCTACCCAAGCAGAGGTAGCCTCAAGAAATATGTGTAAAGGCCAGAGACTAGCACACATCCAAAAGAACAAAAGCAACCACAGTTGGAGAGGATGTGGGGAGAAAGGGACCCTTCTACTCTGCTGGTGGGAATGCCGACTAGTTCAGCACTTTTGAAAAACAATATGGACGATTCTCAAAAAACTAGAGGTTGAACTCCCATTTGACCCAGCAATACCACTTCTGGGAATATATCCCAGAGAAGCAAAAAAGTATAGTCAAAATGACATCTGCACTTATATGTTCATCGCAGCACTGTTTACAATAGCCAGAATCTGGAAAAAACCTGAGTGCCCTAGAACAGATGACTGGTTGAAGAAACTTTGGTACATCTATACAATGGAATACTATGCAGCTATTAGAAAAAATGAGGTCATGAAGTTTGCATATAAGTGGATCAGCATGGAAAGTATCATGCTAAGTGAAATGAGTCAGAAAGAGAGAGACAGACATAGAAAGATTGCACTCATCTGTGGAATATAGAATAATAGACTAGGAGACTAACACCAAAGAATAATAGAAATAAGTACCAGGAGGTTGTCTCCATGGCTTGGAGGCTGGTCTCTCATTCTGGGCAACTAAGAGAAGGGAACACCAAGTAAAATGTGGTCGGAGGTCATGCGGGGGAGGGGTGACGTGTGCCGAATGTAGACTAGAGACTGAACACAATGGCCACTCAACACCTTTATTGAAAACCACAACATCTAATCAGAGAGAGAAAACAAAAGGGAATTCCCTGCCATAGTGGCAGGGTGGGGTGGGGGGTGAGACGGGACTGGGGAGGGTGGGAGAGATGCTGGGTTTACTGGTGGTAGAGAATGGGCACTGGTGAAGGGATGGGTTCTCGAACTTTGTATGGGGGAAACATGAGCACAATAATGTATAATTCATTTCATTTCTTAATGTAATTTTATTAGATCAATAAAGTCCAGATGAAAAATAATAAAATAAAAGAAAGTTCAATAGTGAAAAAAAAAGAAAATATTATAGGTCATCACACTGGGTCTGTATCACACTGGGTGGGGAAGAAGTTTTTGGCAATAAAGACAAGGTATTGAGATTAGAACCTATCAGATCAGGAAAAGTAGATGTTCAGTTCACAGTCAAAATGCATGGCTACAAGAATCCGCTCTGGTGCCAAAATGGGTTAGACCTCAGGATCACAGTCTTTTGGCGTGGAGGGTCTGTTTCTTGTGCCGCGGCTCTGGATCATCTTTCCAATCAATAATAGTGAGTTCTGTATGGAAATATGGAATGTACTCCAAGTATATAGAGAATAAAGGGAATATCATTAGCTACTTAGATGGGGGTGGGGTGGGAGGGGTTGTATTGGGGTTCTTGGTGGTGGAACATGTGCACTGGTGAAGGGATGGGGGTTTAATCAGTATTTGACTGTGACTTAAACCTGAAAGCTTTGTAATTTTTTTGTTTCTTTTTTTCATGGTGATTCAATAAAATATTTCTTTTAAAAAAGTAGATGTTCAATAAGTGGTGTGAATAAATGAGTGTATTGATTTTAAAAAAAGAAATATGTGTAAAGGAAAGCACCCTTAGTACATATATTACCATTAAATTATTGACACATTAAATAGCAAAATGCAGACTCATCTTAGATATGTTGTGGGTTTTTTTCCAGAACACCACAATAAGGCAAATAACAGAAGTAAGCAAACCATATGACTTTGTTTTCCAGTGCTATATTAAAGTTACATTTACACTTTACCATAATATATTAATTGTATGATAGCATCATATTTAAAAAATATTATTAAATTACCGTGAGGTACAGTTACAGACTTACAAACTTTCTTGCTTGCAATTTAGTCATACAATGGTCTAGTACCCATCCCTCCACCAGTGCGCTTTTTTCACCACCAATGGTCCAAGCATCCTTCTCATCACCCCCACCCCGTCCCCTCCACCCTGCTCCGCCTCTGTGGCAGGACATTACATTTTGCTCTCTCTCTCTCTCTCTCTCTCCTCTTGGGTTTTGTGGTCTGCAATAGAGGTATTGAGTGGCCATCATGTTCCGTCTATAGTCTACTTTCAGCACACATCTCCCATCTGGAGCAGGCGCTCCTGGAACCCTTTGCTTGGTAGTCCCTTCTCTATCTGAGCTGACTTCTAGCCCAGCATGCGAGGCTGGCTTCTAAGTTGTGGAACTTAGTACTTCCTGGTACTTATTTCTAATATTCTTAGGTGTTAGTCTCTCATTCTGTTAATTTATATTCTACAAATGAATGCAATATTTCTATGTGTGTCCCTCTCTTTCTGACTCATTTCACTTAACATGATACTTTCCATGTTGATCCACGTATATGCAAATTTCATGACCTCATCTTTTCTAACAGCTGCATAGTATTCCATTGTGTAGATGTACCAAAGTTTGTTTAGCCAGTCATCTGTTCTCAGGCAATCAGGTTTTTTTCCAGATTCTGGCTATAGTAAACAGTGCTGCAATAAACATATAAGTGCAGATGTCATTTCTATTATACTTTTTTGTATCTCCAGAGTGTATTCCCAGAAGTGGTATTGCTGGGTCAAATGGGAGCTCAATTTGTAATTTTTGGAGAAGTGTCCATACTGGTTTCCAAAAGGGCTGAACCAGTCGGTATTCCCATGAGCAGGGAAGGAGAGTCCCTTTCTCCCCACATCTGCACCAACACCAGTTGCTTTTGTTCTTTTGGATGTAGGCCATTGTTTTGATCTGCATCTCCGAGATGATTAGTGATGAGAAGCATTTTTTCATGTGCCTTTTGGTCATTTGGATTTCTTCTTTGAGAAAGTTTCTGTTAATTTCATCCCCCTCATTTTCTGATGGGGTTGGATGCTTTCTTCTCAAATACTGCTGTTGTAAACCTTTGGCAATAATGAAGTTCCTACAATAATTATGCACTCTCTATGATGTCCAGACCAAAGCACCTCCATAAAAATAAGTACTAACCAGTTAGTCTCTTCCCTTGAGATAAAAATATATACTCATAGCAAATACCATTTTTATCACAGTGCACTCCTGCTCAAAAATTTAAAATTCTTCACTTTCCCTACAGCATTAAATCTTTTTGTAGTTTCTCAACTTAAAAATTTAGATGCTTCATGATGTATTTTATATCAATCTCCCATCAAATAAAATTACTGGTAACTCATTTTCATTGGAACTCATTTTCATTGGAAAATTCATTTAAAACTGTACACTAGGAGATATAGTACTTTAAATTTTAACTATATTAGTCTATGCTCAACTTTAGATTATAGTTCTCATATTTTTCCTAAAACAGCTATTTGAATTTAACATTGGTATGGAAGCTGGTGTGCAGCAACTGGACTCTTAGGAAAAAAGATCATTTCATTATAGCACTGTCTGTAGCACTATCATCCCATTGTTCATTGATTTGCTTGAGCGGGCACTAGGAATGTCTCCATTGTGAGACTTGTTGTTATTGTTTCTGGCATATTGAATATGCCACAGGTAGCTTGCCAGGCTCTGCCGTGCGGGAAGGATACTCTCAGTAGCTTGCCGGGATTGAGGGATGGAGGAATCGAACGCGGCTCAGCCACATTCAAGTCAAATGCCCTATCTGCTGTGTTATTGCTCCAGTCCTATATCATTATAATAACACCTATTATTTCATTATAATAACACCTATTATAATACATCTAATATAATACCCTCTAGCATCCACATTACAGTGCAGCTCTACTATTCTTTCCAAGATTCAGTGATTGAGACATCACCATCCCTGTATTAAAAATAAGGCAATTGAAAAAATTAAATATGATGTTTTCATTCAAAAAAATTTATAGAGTGCCAGACCAGAATCAGAGAGAGATACAGCAATGAATAAAACATTAGTGCATTTCTAAACTATATACAGTGAGGAGTTGGGATAAAATAATCAAGAAACCTAGTAAATGACTTCAGTGAAGAAATGCTTTATAAAAGCCATAAAATGCTAAAACACAAGGATGAGAAAATGGCAAGGTGAACAAAGATAAAATTATAATTCTAGCACAAAGAGATTAGATACCAAAGAAACAACTGCATATAAAAGGCTACACAAAAATACTCCATTCATTGCAGCAGTAACCCTGAGGTGATGTTAAAACACCTTTAGTCACTGTCAGTGTCACTGTCCTCACATTGCTCATAGATTCGCTCAGGTGGGCACCAGTAATGTCTCCATTGTGAGACTTGTTACTGTTTTTGGCATATTGAGTACGCCATGGGTAGCTTGCCAGGCTCTGCCATGCGGGCGAGATATTCTCGGTAGCTTGCCGGGCTCTCAGAGAGGGGTGGAGGAATTGAACCCAGGTCGGCCACGTGCGAGGCAAACTCCCTACCCACTGTTCTATCGCTCCAGCCCAAAACCTTTAGTAAAAATAGAAAATTAAATCCTAGTAAGCTTAGATTTAAATATTTAAATTTTATTAAAGCACTGTTATTTATAAAGTTATTGACAGTTGAGTTTTACACATATAATATTCCAAAAAGAATCCAATCACCAGTGTCAAATTCCTTCCACCAGTGTTCCCAAGTTTCTTCCTACTCACTCCCTTCACCGCCACCCCCGCCCTATCAAGCTTCCCACCTGAAAACAACATTTAAAAGTTTGATTGTTGTAGTTGGGATCTTATACTTTCAGTGTTTTGGAGAGTGTGGTTTGGATACAAAAAATGTTTTGGATATACCTTAGAGGCCCCAAACCACACAGCAGAAACATCATCTGCAATTTCATGTTTATTGCAACAGTAATTACAATAGCAAGAACCTGGAAACAACACAAGTGTCAAAGAACAGATGACTGGATAAAGAAACTATAGTAATACAATGGAATACTTGCAGATTTTAGAAAGAATGAAGTCATGAAATTTTCTTATAAATGGATTGATATGGAGATCAGAATTGTGTGAAATGAGTCAAAAGGAGAGGTATAGAATGACTGCATTCATTTGTGATTTGTGATATATATATATATATGTATATTATATACAGTATTAGACTAATAACCAACGTGAGGGTAAGCAAGGGCCAGAAGGACAGGTCAATGGTACTAAAAGTGCCACAAGAGTATGTGAGGTGTGAAGGACACAGATAAAGGGACATACCTGGTAACCTTTCATTATCTGTATTACAAACCATAAGGCCCAAAAGGAGAGAGTGACAATATTAATAAAACACATTTTATTTATTCAGCAGTTGATGAACATTGGGCATCGTATTGTTCTATCTTTCGCCCATTGTACATAAGGTTAATATGAAAATTTGTATATGGATTTTGCCTTGAAGATCTAACATCTATTTTCAGATGTTTTAAGTGTAAAACCTGGATTTTTGTTTAGTTTTATTTTATTGTATTTTATTTAATTACTGTGAGCTACAGCTACAAAACTTTCATGTTTGAGTTTCAGTCATAAAATGATCAAACACCCATCCCTCCACCAGTGGACATTTTCTACCACCAATGTCCCCAGTATCCCTCCCCTCCACCCCACCTCTCCCCTGATTCTATGGCAGAAAATTTCTCTCTTACTATCTATATTTATGGACATTATGGTTTGCAATACAGATAATGAGAGGTCATCATGTTTGGTCCTTTATCTACTTTCAGCACACGTCTCCCATCCCGAATGATCCCTTCAACCATCATTGACTTAGTGATCCCTTCTCTTTTCTAGCTACCGTTCCCCCCAGCTCATGAGGCAGGTTTCCAGTCATGGAGTTATCTTCCTGGCTCTTGTCTCTATTGTTCTTGAGTATTAGTCTCATGTTACAATATTTGGTATTCCACAAATGAGTGAAGTCTTTCTATGTCTGTCCCTCTCCTTCTGACTCATTTCACATAGCATGATACACTCCATGACCATCCACTTATAAGCAAATGCCATGAATTCATCTTTCCTGATAGCTGCATAGTATTCCATTTTGTAAATGTACCAAAGTTTCTTTAACCAGTCATCTTTACTAAGGCACTTGGGTTGTTTCCATATTCTGGCTATTATGAACAGTGCTGTATGAACGTACAGGTGTAGATGTCATTTCTACTGTTCCTTTTTAATTTCTATTTCTCGTTTTTGATGGAATTCCCATATTGTTTTCCAGAAGGGCTGGACCAGTCGGAACTCCCACCAACAATGAAAGAGTCTTCTTTTCCCCACATCAGCACTGGTTATTCTTGTTCTTTTTTTATGTGTTCCAATCTCTGTGGTGTGAGATGATGTCTTATGGTTGTTTTGATTTGCATCTCCCTGATGACTAGTGATGTAGAGCAGAAGAAATCATGGGCGTTTTGGCAATTTTTATCTTGGGGGCTGTACTGGGGAGTGCTCAGGGCTTACTCTTGGATCTGCAATCAGGGGTCACTACTAGCTAGGCTTCCGGGGAATCATATGTTGTGCTCCAGATCAAACCCAGGTTGACCGCATGCAAGGCAAGCATCCTATCCTCTGTATTATCACTCTGGTCCTAGTTATTTTTTATTTCTTTAAGTTACCTTTTTGTTTTTTACTTATATTTGCTTACATTATAATCAGAAAGTGCGGTCTGTGTAGTTTTGATTCTTTTTTTAATTGAATCACTTTAAGATACACAGTTACAAAGTTGTTCATAATTGGGTTTCAGTCATACAATGTTCCAATACTCTACCTTCACCAATGTACATTTCCCATCACCAATATCCCCAGTTTCTCTTCCATCATGCCCCTATGGCAAACATGGGTATCCTGATAGGCACCGCATTAAATATGTATAGTGCTTTGGGAAGTATTGCCATTTTAATAATGTTAATCCTCCCTATCTATGAGCAGGAGATGTGTCTTCATTTCCTAATGTCTTCTCTTATTTCTTGAAGTGGTGTTTTGTAATTTTCTATGTAGAGAAAATTAACCTATTTAGTTAAGCTGATTCCAAAGTACTTGATTTTCTGAGCCACTATTTTGAACGGGATTTTTTTCCTTTTTGGATCACACCCAGTGATGCACAGGGGTTACTCCTGAGGAATTACTCCTGATGGTGCTCGAGGGATATTATGGGATGCCAAGAATCGGACCCAGGTGGGCTACGTGAAAGGCAAATGCCCTACCTGCTGTGCTATTGCTCCAGCCCCCAAGGGATTTTTTAAAATATCTTTTTGTTCTCTTTAATTATCTGTATTTAGGAAAGCCATGGATTTTGGGGTGTTGATTTTCTAGCCTGCCACTTTACTCTACAAACCTATTGTTTTTAGGTGGTTATCTGTAGCCTTTTTCTGTAGGATTTTTTTATATATAGTATCATATTGTCCGCAAATAGTGATAGCTTGACCTCTTCCTTTCCTATCTGTATGCCCTTGATATCTTTTTCTTGCCTAACTTCTATGGCCAGATTTTGCAGTACTATATTGAATAGGAGTGGTGAGAGTAGACAACTTCTCTTGTGCCCAATCTTAGAGGGAAGGCTTTTAGTTTCTCCCCACTGAGAATAATGCTTGCCCTGGGATTGTGGTAGATAGCTTTGACTATATTAAGGAAAAGTTCCTTCAATGCCCATTTTGTTGAGAGTTTTCATATAAAAACGTGCTGGGTCTTGTGAAATGCTTTCTCTGAATCTATTGATATGCTCGTATGGTTTTTATCTTTTATTTTATTGACATGATGGATTATGTTGATTAACTTGCCAATGTTAATCCATCCTTGCATCCCTGAGATGACTCCATATGGTCATAGTGTATGATATTTATAATGAGTCCTTGGATTTTGTTTTCTAGGATTTTGTTGAGAAACTTTGCATCTGGTGGTCATCAGGAATACCAGCCTGTAATTCTCTTTCTTCGTGATATTTCTGTTTGCTTTTTGCATCAGGGTGATATTTGCTTCCTAGAATCTGTTAGAAAATGTTTAGTTTATGATTCTTCAATTTCCTGGAAATGCTTGAAAAGGTTTGAGAGTAGGTCTTTTAAAATTTGGAAGAATTCACTAGTGAATCTACCTGGGCCAGTACTTTTGTTTTTTGGGAGACCTTTTAATTACCCTTTCAATTTCCTCGATGGTGATAGGTCTGTTCAGACTTGGGAGGCTATAAGAATCCAGGAATTTATACATTTCCTCAAGGTTTTCTTGTTTCATGACATACAGATTCTCAAAGTAATCTCTTATGACCCTTTGAATTTCTGTAGTTTCTCTTGTGATGCCCCCTTTTCATTTATGTTTCTGTTTATGAGGGTAAACCCTGGATTTTTAGAAGCACTGTATTTTGTGCTAAATAGTTGATCATTAGTGTATGACTTAAAATACCTAAATTTCTCATTATTTTAGAGGTTTAGAGTCAATGATCAAGGCACCAGCAGAATCAATGCCTGGTAAATGCCTGTTTTCTCTTTCATAAATGGTCAATACGTCTCTGTAAATTTATATGTAGAAGGTAGCAGAGAACTCTCTGCACTGGCACAAATTCCATTCACATAGTAAAGATTCGCCTTTATGATCTAATCACCTTTCAGGATAAATACAATCACACATACGGTTAGGTTTTATTACATGAACTTTAAATAGTTCAACTGTTCACTTAATAGCAATGACAATGAGTAACTTGTCATGGTTTTGTTGGAATATTTTTTGTTTTGCAAAGCTTTATACTCAGTTATTTCCCCGCTATTCAATTGCATTCTTCGTCTTTCATTATTTAGGTGCTATTTAGTTAATAATTTATTTAGCTATTCTGGATACTATATTCCTATCAGGTATATTATTCGCAATTATTTTTTCCATTCTGGGGACTGTTTTTCATTCTCCTGATAGAGTTCCTTAATGCATATTTGTATATTAATAAAATACCCATGAAACCATCATCAAATTCAATGTCATGAAGATGTAATTACACATAGTTTGTGGTTTTGGGGATCTTTCATTTAGGCATTTAATCCATTTTGGATTTATATACATATATACATATATATACACACACGTTGAGGAAGGACCCAAATATATTCTTTTGAATATGAATATCTACTTTACCTAGTACTATTTGTTAAAAAAAATTCCTTCAGCATTACACCATCTGGACCAAGCATTGGACCTTACAGTTCATACTGCTGAGCTGGGCATTACCAGAAGTGGTTTTGGGCACCTCCAGCAATGCTTAAAGTAGCCGGTATAATATCTATCTACCTATCTGCCTTTTTAAATCTATTTATTTATTTATTTTTGGTATTTGGATCATATTCAGTGGTGCTCAGAACTTAATCCTGGTCCTATACTCAGGGATATCTCCTGGTGAGCTTAGGGGGAACTAATGGGTTGCCAGGAACCAAACCCAGGTTTGCTACATGCAAGGCCAGTGCCTTACCAATGCACTATCTCTTCAGCCACCAAATGTTTTCCAATCAAATTATTTGGGAAATTATCTATGTATTTATTAATCCTGATTTATGCCAGTTTTCGTGTCAGATCATATTGTTTTGCTTAATAGAATTTTGTACAAGCTTTGGAATAGAGTACTGCAGAGTCCTTTTATTTGATTCTTATAAATCAAGACCCTTCATTTTTTGGGATACCTCATAATTATGTGTTCTCATTTTTATTGTTTTTTATTGAATCACCCTAATATGCACAGTCACCAATCGGATCATTATTTGGCTTCAGTCATACAATGTTCCAACACCCATTCCTTCACCAGTGTACATTTTCCATCTGGTATCCCATTTCCCTCCTGCACCCTTGCCTGTCTGACTCTGAGGTAGACTCTCTCTCTCTCTCCTTTAGACACTGTGTTTTATAATGCTGTTACTGAAAAGTTATCATGATAACTTTACCTCCTTTCAGCATTCAGTTCTTGTCCAGAGTGATTGTTTCAAATTATCATCGTCATAGTGGTTCCTTCTCTGTCCTACCTCACTCCCCATAACTTGTATCAAGCTTCCATCCTTGGACAAGTACTTCTGGTCCTCATCTCCACTGTTTATGGGTATTATTCTCAAACTATCTTTTTTTTATATCCCACAAGTTAGTGCGATCAATTTATGTCTGTTCCTCTCCCTCTGACTCATTTCATTCAGCATGATATTTTCTATGTCTGTTATTACTTTGCTACCTCCTTTCCTTCATAGCTGTTGTTATTGTAACTGCTCATACATATACTTGATTATGGTGCTCACATGTTTTGGTTCTGTGATGCCAGGAGCTTCCTGAATAACTGTGGTGTTTATATATGTGGCCACTGTAATAACTTGTGCAGGTTTCACAGTTTTAGTTGCTGCACTTACACACGTGATGCTCTGGTTGGCACTCTTAGTTTTGGTGCTTGCACACATTATTCTTATTGTGCTTGTATTGCTTGCTGGAGTTTCTGCAGTGCTCATACAAGAGTTCGGATGTCGGGGCTGGAGCAATAGCACAGGGGGTAGGGCGTTTGCCTTGTACGACCAACTCAGGTTCAAATCCCAGCATCCCGTATGGTCCCCTGAGCACTGCCAAGGGTAATTCCTGAGTTCAGAGCCAGGTGTAACCCCTGTGCATTGCTGGGTGTGACCCAAAAACCAAAAAAAAAAGAGTTCAGATATCTTTCAGTGCTTCATTCTGTTATTGCATATTCCTGCTGTGGTACTTGCACACAACTGGCTGCAGTGTGATTCCACATTCCACATTCTATTGCCACATGTGGGACTCTGAACAGCAGAGTTGCTTCCCTGGAACACACTCAGTAAAAGTGAGCATAACCTGAGAGTCAATTTGTGCCTTCACACTTGCACAGCAAGCACTTTTTGCTACTGAACTATCCCCAGACACATTAAATCACATATTAATTTTAGTACGTAAAATTCCTCTAGTGTAAGGGCTGGAGTAATAGCACAGTGGGTATGGAATTTGCCTTCTTTGTAGGCGACCTGGGTTTGATTCCCAGCATCCCATATGGTCCCCTGAGCATGGCCAGGAGTAATTCCTGAGTGCAGAGCCAGGAGTAACTCCTGTGCATTGCTGGGTGTGATCCAAAAAGCAAAACAATTGTTTAGTGTAAAAGAGACCATAAATATATTGATGGAAATCATTTGTAGATTGTGTAACATTGTCATGTTAATATTTTGAATACATTCACACTGAATCCATTTTGGATCCATCTGAATCTACTGATACAGAATGACTTTACAATTTATGTCTTTTTAAATTTCCTTCATCGATTTTTATACTTTTCTATACATATTTTGATAAGTTATTCCAAAGTATTTTGTTTTTTATGTCATTTAAAAATGTTTTTCAATTCTTATTTGTTCAATCTAGAGTATAAAATCACAGTTGGTTATTATGTATGATCTTATACTCTATAATTTTATTGCTACATATTTTACTAATTAAAATGATTCTTTGTGAAGATTCATTAGGATTTTTGTTTGTGTTTTGGGTATTTTGGGGGAAGCACTCCCAAGTGGTGATCAGAAGGATCAGGAGCCCTGCCCATGATTCGTGGTCAACAAGATTGATAATTGAATGTAAGGGTCCTAGAATGCGGTGTTTCTCAGTCACTATAGTGCCACAGATTACCAGATCCAAGCTGGTGGTGCTTAAAGACCTCCAGGGCTACAGCTTATGGTGCTCAGAGATTATGAAGACTGCGTCTGTGTCAAGAGACCATGTCATGTGTGCGAGTGCATATAGGGTTTGTAGTTTCACAATTGCACTATCATATTGTCCCTCGTTAAAATTGCGTATATAATATTATGCTCTCTGGAACAGAAACAAATTAATTATTTCCCTTTCAAGTTGGATGATTTTACTTGCCTCTTTCTTTTTTATTGAATCACGTGAGATAGTTACAAGCTTTCATGTTTGAGTTACAATCACACAATGATCAAATACCCATTCCTCCACCAGTGCACATTCCTGCCACCAACATCCTCGGTATACCCCCCTTTCCCTCTCTCCCACTGCCTCCATGGCAGACAATATTCCACGTATTCTCTTTCTACTTTGGAGCATTATGTTTTGCAATACAGACACTGAGAGGTCATCATGTTTGGTCCATTATCTACTTTCAGCACACATCTCTCATCCCGACCGATTCCTCCAATCATGATTTTCTTACTGATCCTTTCACTATTCCAGATGCCTTCTCCCCTCCGCTCATGATTGCCTATATCTTAATGGCTGTAACTTCCTGTACAATGTTGAATGGAAGTGTTTAGTACAGGTACTTTTATATTATTCATGATGTTAAATGCAAGTACTCTTGTATTATTCCTGATGTTAAGAACTTTTCATACTATCACCATTGAGTTTATTAAATATAATAACTAAGTCTTTCATAAGTGTACTTGGGGCAGTTACCTTTATTTTTTAATATAGTGAGGCAACATGGTTTGCAATAGTATAAATTACTTTTTTAAATGTAATCATCATGAGATATACAGTTACAAAGTTTTTCTTTTTTATGTTATTTTATTTTTTATTTTTATTTTTAATTAGTGAATCACTGTGAGGGTACAGTTACAGATTTATACATTTTTGTGCTCATGTTTCCCCCATACAAAGTTTGATAACCCATCCCTTCACCAGTGCCCATTAACCACCACCAGTAAACCCAGCGTCCCTCCCACCCTCCCCAGTCCCGTCTCCCCCCACCCCAAACTGCCACTATGGCAGGGTATTCCCTTTCGTTCTCTCTCTCTGATTAGGTGTTGTGGTTTGCAATAAAGGTGTTGAGCGGCCATTGTGTTCAGTCTCTAGTCTACATTCGGCACGCGTCACTCTTCCCCTGCATGACCTCCGACCACATTTTACTTGGTGTTCCCTTCTCTGAGTTGCCCAGAATGAGAGACCAGCCTCCAAGCCATGGAGTCAACCTCCTAGTACTTATTTATACTATTCTTGGGTGTTAGACTCCTAGTCTATCATTCTATATTCCACAGATGAGTGCAATCTTTCTATGTCTGTCTCTCTCTTTCTGACTCATTTCACTTAGCATGATACTTTCCATGCTGATCCACTTATATGCAAACTTCACGACCTCATTTATTTCTAACAGCTGCATAGTATTCCATTGTGCAGATGTACCAAAGTTTCTTCAACCAGTCGTCTGTTTTATGGCACTCGGGTTTTTTCCAGATTCTGGCTATTGTAAACTGTGCTGCAATGAACATAAAAGTGCAGATGTCATTTCGACTATACATTTTTGCTCCTCTGGGATATATTCCCAGTAGTGGTATTGCTGGGTCAAATAGGAGCTCAACCTCTAGTTTTTTGAGAATCGTCCATATTGTTTTCTAAAAGGGCTGAACCAGTCGGCATTCCCACCAGCAGTGTAGAAGGGTCCCTTTTTCCCCACATCCTCTCCAACAGTGGTTGCTTTAGCTACAAAATTTTTCATGTTTGAGTCTGTTATACAATATTCCAGCATCCCTACACCAGTTCACATTTCCCACCACCAAAGTCCCAAGTTTCCCTTCCACCTGGCCCCTAATCCCCCACAGCTTTTCTTTATGGCAAACACTCTTAATCCCTCTCTCTCTCTCTTATTTCTCTTACTTTCCTTCTAGGCACTGTTGTTTCCAATACATTTACTAAAAGGTATCATGCATATCACTTTACCTCCTTTCAGCACTCAGTTTTGTCCAAAGTGATAGGGGTCCCTCCTCTGTCCAGCTGTACTCTCCTTCCCCTTGGTGCCATGCTTTCTACCATAGTCCAGTTCTCTTGGTCCTTCTTTGTATTGTCTTTGTGTATTATTCACATACTGCGGTTTTCTTTATATCCATCAAATGAGTGCATCATTTTATGTGTTCTCTCCTTCTGACTGATTTCACCAAGGATGATACTCTCCAAGTCTATCCATGTAAAAACTTATTTTATGATTTCACTTATCCTAACAGCTGTCTAGTGTTCATTGTGTAGATGTAGCATGGTTTCTTTATTCATTCATCTGTTTTAGGGCAATTGGCTTGTTTCCAGATTCTGGCTGCTGTGAACAATGTTTCAATAAACATCAGAGTGCAGATGGCTATTCTCCACTGTGGTTTTGGGTCATTAGTATATATTCCCAGAACCTGTAATGTTGGCTCATATGGAAGCTCAATTTCTAGTTTTTTTTTTTTAGGAATGTCCATATTTTTTTCCAGAAAGGTTGTAATAATAGACATTCACATCAGCAGTGAAGCAGAGTCCCCTTCTCTCCCCATCCACATCAGCACTGGTTGTACTTTATGAGAGTGTCGGTATCTTTGGTGTAGAGACAATATCTCATTGTTGTCTTGATTTGCATCTCCATGATAACTAGTGATGTACGGCACTTTTTCATGTGTCTTTGGCCATTTGTATTCTTCTTTCAGGCAGTTTCTACTCATCTCTTCTCCTCATTTTATGAAAGTTTTTATTTATTTTTTTTGTAAAATTCTAAAATTGAGATATATATAGTAACTGTCACTGTCACTGTCATACCGTTGCTCATCGATTTGTTCGAGCGGGCACCAGCAATGTCTCTTGTTGAGAGACTTATTGTTACTGTTTTTAGCATATCCAATACGCACGGGTAGCTTGCCAGGCTGTGCAGCGTGGGCTCGATACTCTCGGTAGCTTGCCAGGCTGTCCAAGAGGGACGGAAGAATCGAACTCGGGTCGGCCGTGTGAAAGGCAAATGCCCAACCGCTGTGCTATCGCTCTAGCCCCTATATAGTAACATATATCATATATATGTCTTAATTCCAATACCATACTCTTTTAATTACTACTGATTTTTAGAAAAATTTGAGATTGGAGGAAGTGGCACCTCCTCTCTTCTTGCTCCCAAGGACTGCTTTAACTCTTTGTGGTGGTGGGGTAATGTTCTATATGAATTTCAAAGTATTTGATGTATTTCCTTGAAAATTGACATGAATATCATCATATGGACTGGATTGGATCTTTACAATGCTTTGGGGTGTATTGCTATTTTCATGGTGTTAATCTATTAGCAGTGGGTGTGTTTCCGTGTGTCCTCTTTTATCTCTTGTAGTAGTGTTTTGTAATTTTCTTTGTATAAGTCTTTCACATCTTTAGTTAAGCTGATTCCAAAGTACTTCATTTTCTAAGGCACAATTGTGAATGGGATTTTTTTAAATGTCTTTATGTCTTTTTTCTATTTCATTATTGTTTTACAGAAAAGCCATGGACTTTTGTGTAAAGTTTTAGACTGCCTCTTTACTAAACAAATCTACTGTTTCTAGTTTTTTGCAGAGTTTTTGGGTTTTATAAGTATAGTGTCTTCTGAAAATAGTGAGAGATTCACCTCATCTTTCTTATAAGGATACCCTTGATATCTTTTTTCTTGCCTAATTGCTATGGCAAGTATTTCCAGTAACATACTGAATAAAAGCGGCAAGAGTGGGCACCCTTGTCTTCTGCCTGATCTTAGAGGGAAAGCTGTTTGTTTTTACCCATTGAAAATAACGTTTGCCATAGACTTGTGGTAAATGGCTTTGATTATATTGAGCAAAGTTTCTTTTATTATCATTTTGTTAAGGATTTTTTTAAATTTTTTTTTACATTTCTTTTTTTTTTCACTATTTTTTTTTCAGGTTTAAGTCACAGTCAAATACTGATTAAACCACCATCCCATCACCAGTGCACCCGTTCCAACACCAAGAACCCCAATACACCTCCCTCCCACTCCACCCCCCATCTAAGTAGCTAATGATATTCCCATTATTCCCTATATATATTGAGTACATTTCATATTTCCATACAGAACTCACTATTATTGATTGAAAATTTTCCCCAACAATCAGGCCTGCTGAATAGGTATCATCTAATTATTTCTCTTCATTGGTAAAGAGTGAAGACTTTGAGTCCGCGCGGCCGCAATAGCGGCCGCGCGGTTTTGGGTTTCTAATATTTTAGCTCAGATCACAGTCAAAATGGATGACTCAAGCATCCGCTCTGGTGCCAAAATGGGTTAGGAGACCTCAGGATCACAGTCAATAGGCGCGGAGGCTCTGCTTCTCGTGCCGCGGCTCTCGGTTCATCTCTGGGCGGAAGGCGCGCCGGGAACGTCCCCCTCCCAGGACCACCTACAGGCTACGTCACTAAAGAGAGTCCTACCTCCTGGTGGAGGGGTCTTAGAGGGTGGCTCTCACCGCATGGCTGCTGCCGCTGCCGCCATTTTCACTCAGAAAAATGGGGTGGAGAGGGAAAAAAATCCCTCCCCGGGCTGCACGAGGTTGTAGCTTAGTTCACAGTCAAAATGCATGGCTCAAGCATCCGCTCTGGTGCCAAAATGGGTTAGGAGACCTCAGGATCACAGTCAATAGGCGCGGAGGCTCTGCTTCTCGTGCCGCGGCTCTCGGTTCATCCTTTTTAAATTTTTTTTGTTAAGGATTTTTTTATGGGTGCTGGATCTTGTCAAATTCCTTCTGTGCATCTGGCGAGTAGTTTTTATTTTTATTGATATAAAATATAATATTTTATTTATTATATATTGAATTGCATATGTTAAAACATCCTTGCATTTCTGGATGAATCTCACTTAGTCATGGTGTCTGATCTTTTTGATTAATTGTTTCATTAATTTGCTAGTATTTTGTTGAGTATCTATGCATATGTGTTCATCAGGGATATTGTCTTGTAATTCTTTTTTTGTGATGTTTGCTTCATAGAAACTGTTTGGAAGTGTTTTTGTTTCTTCAGTATCCTGGAAGAGCCTGAAAAGGATTTGCAATATCTTCTCTTTAAAGGTTTGAAAGAAATTACTGTGGAATTGATCTGTCCCTGAGCTTTTGTTTTGGGGAAGACTTCTCATTACCATTTCAATTTCCTCGATAGTGATGTCTGTTAAGATATTCCAGATCATCTTGGTTCAGCCTTGGGAGGCTATAAGAACCCAGGAATTTATTCATTTCTTCAAGGTTCTCTTATTTTGTGTAATAAAGATTCGCAAAGTAATCTCTGTTGATCCTTTGAATTTCTATGGTTTCTGTGGTGTTCCCTCTTCTATTTCTGGCTGTATTTATTAGGGTTCTCTCTATGTTTTTCTTTCTGAGTTTTGCTAGCATTTTACTGATTAGGTTTCTGTTGTTGTTGTGTGTTTGGGGGCCACACCTTTCGATGCTCAGGAGTTACTCCTAGCTCTGCCTTCAGGAATTATTTCTAGCAGTGCTCAGGGACCATATGGGATGCTAGAGATCAAAACCAGATCACGCACAAGAGTGGCAAGCACCCTACCAGCTCTAACCATTTTATGGATCTTGTTTACGTCTTCCAAGAAGCAACTCTTGATTTCATTGATCTTTTGGATTGTTTTTGTGTGTGTGATTTCAGTTCATAAATTTACAATCTAAGTTTTACTATTTCCTTGCTCCTACAATTTCAGACTCCTTTTGTTAGTCATTTTCCAGTTTCTTATGTTGTACAGTCAAGTTACTTATGTGAGCTCTTTCTTACTTTCTGATGAATGCTCGCATAGTAATGAACTTATCTCTTAACACTGCTTTTACTCTATCACATAAATTTTGGAAGGTAGTGTCCTTATTCTCTATTGTTTCAATGAATATTTTAATTTTCTCTTTGACTTCCTTTCTAACCCAGTGGTTGTTTAGTAAGGAGCTATTTTATTTCCAGGAGTTTGAGTTGTTTCTCTATTTCATTTTTGATTGACATCTTCTTTGATTCCACATCATGGTTTGAAAGGGTAGTTGATATGGCTTTGATCTGTTTCTTCATCAGGGCTGTCTTCACATTCTTCTGGGACCCTAATGATTCTTATGTTGTTCATCTTCAATTTATCCCAAAGTTCTCTTGCATTCTGTTGGTTTATTTTGAGGCTCTTTTTCATCTTCTGCTGTTGTCTGAGTACTTTCTGCACTTCATCTTGGAGCTCACTGACTCTGTCCTCAGCAGTTGTTACTCTGCTACTGAAGTCTTTGAGTGAGTTTTACATTTCACCTTCCAGTTTTTTCAGGTCTGCCTTTTCTATTTGTATTTTCCTCATTTCTTATCTCATCCTTTTTAATTTTATTTGTACTGCATTTCACTCTTTCTTTATGCTCCTTATTCAACCTCTACAATTACATTTTAAATTCCCTAGCAGAAAGGTTATATACCTCGTTATTACTGGTTGAGTCATCCGGGCCAGCATCTTCACTCACTATGCCTGGTGTGTTTCTGCATTGCTTTACTACTGTGATCTTTGCAGTTTGGAGTTTTTTGTTGTTGTGTGGTTAGGTGTCTATAGTCTTTGTATGTTTATGGTGAGTTATGGAGAGGTAAATAAAAGGGACCTTGATGCCTGGACTTCCTTCAGTTTTCAGGAATTGGGGGCTGGGTGGTGCCAAGCCAGGATGGCTAAGCAGTCCTCTTCTTTCTTAATCACTTTGCAGGTGAAGTGCAATCCTGACATTGGGGGCAAAATGGTGATCCTGAGTACAATTCAGGGCCTAAATGTTTATGCTTTAAGCGTACAGTATTTCTACACCTTAACCATAAAAACAAAGTGACAATAGCCCATTTTTCAGTGTGAACACTGAATATGAAATGGTGCTGAATTTTGAAAAATTCTTTTTCTGCATCTATTAGGTAATTATATATTTTCTCCTTTTATTAATATGTTATGTTTATTTAATTTAATTTTGAACCAGTCTTGTATTCCCAGGATACATTCTTCTTAGTCATAGCATATAATCTTTCTTAAATGATGCCAGATTTAATTTTCTAGAATTTTCTGAGAATATTTATACCCACATTAATTTGGGTAATTGTATGTATTTATCTAACTTTGTTCTCATAGTGATGCTGAGCTTACAGAAAGAGTCAGGAAGTACTATTCAATGTATATATTTAGAGTTTGAAAAGGATTTGGTGTTATTGTTTTTTAAGTATTGTAGTATTCACAGTAAGTTAGTTAGTCCTGGTGTTTTCTTTGTCAGAAATGTATTTTTAGGGGGCTGGAGCAATAGCACAGCGGGTAGGGCATTTGCCTTGCAGGCGGCTGACCCGGGTTCGATTCCTCTGCTCCTCTCGGAGAGCCCGGCAAACTACCAAGAGTATCTAACCCAGCAAGCTACCTGTGGCATATTTGATAGGCCACAAGTAGTAACAACAAGTCTCACATAAAGATGTTACTGGTACCCACTCGAGCAAATCAATGAGCAATGGGATGACAGTAAAAATCTCTTTATAGGTCTGTTGATATTCTTTTTCAAGTTAGTCTTGTTAGTTTCTATCTTAGAGTATATATATATTTCTCTTGGATTTTCTTGCTGGTGTCCATTTTCTTTTTTATATTTAAATTTTATTGAATCACCATGTGGAGGGTTACAAAGTTCTCAGGATTATGTCAGTTATACAATACTCAAACACCCTTCCCTTCACCAGTGCCCAAATTCCATCACCAACCACCCCATTATACCTCCCACCCCCTCCCGCCCCCACAATCCCCGCCCTTGTGATAAGTTTCACTTCGTTTACGCTTTATCTTGGTTACAGTCCATGTTTCAACACATAACTCACTATTGTTGCTAGGGTTTCCCCCCAAAAAAGAGAAGACAGTCCCACTGTCAAGGAAGCATTTGATGGCTCTCCATTGCTGAGAATGTAGAGATATTAAGTCCCGCTGTTTGTTACATAACTTTTCTATTTTTTTCCCCCCCTCGTCCCGCGTCACCGAGATCACGCCTGTTTAGTAATCACCACGCTGCCTGACAAAGGGAAAACAAACCAAAAGAGATGGTTATTTCTTGTCATCAGCCGGCGTGGGGCTCTGGCTTAGTTGATAGTCTGGTAAAATGTCTGCAAGCAGTTTCTGGAACCAAAAGTAATACGCTGGTATCGGCCCCGGCTCGAGATTCCACCAGCGTCCCGCTGTTCCAAGTACATAATAATTTATTCCCTTGTATCCCATTCCCACGCCACCATGCCCGTGTCAGCTTAATGGACATCATACTATGGTTAACGCCACGCCACGTTTCTTCCCGAGAAAGAAGGATATTTCTTCTCAGCCGGCGTGGGGATATGGCTTAGTTCAGTCTATAGAGATGGCTACCATTTTGGTGGCCTTCAATATTTCAGCAAAAGACTTACTATTCTTGTTAGGATTTCCCACCAAAGTCCGACCCGTTAAAAGGGAACCATTTCATATTGGTGATGATTAAATGACAATAGGTTGCACGGCCATGGCAGCGGCCTCGTGGCTTTGAATTTCTGTATAAAGTCCAGGGAAAGTACAGCCAGAAATTACACGTCGCTACAAACTTTAACCCTATTATGGTCCCCCCAAAGTCCAACCCATTACAAAGGAACCATTTCATATTGCTGATGATTAGATGACATTAGGCAGCCGCGGCCACGCGGTTTTGGGTTTCTATATAAAGTCCAGGGAAAATTCTGCCTAAAATTCTATCGCTACAATCTTTTACCCTTCAACAAAAAACTTAGTACTATTGTTTGGAGTTTCCCCCCACGTTAAGCCCTGCCAAAAAGGAACATTTACACGTTGTTGACAATCAAGAGATATTAGGTCGCGCGGCTGCTATCGCACACAGTTTGGAGGCATTTTGGGGGCGCCGCTCGTGTCCAAAGTGGTTCAGTTGCCTCCTGGGTCGATCTCGCGCGGGGCCGCAAAGGAGCGTCCCCACATGGCTCTGTGCTTAAATGTCGGCCTGCACAGGGCGGATCCGGAAGTCCCGCCCATCGGCTATCCCGGGCTTCCTGTAGAGTCTAAAAACCGGCTATAGCCTCGCTGCGTTCAAAAAGAAAGAGTTGAGAGAGAAAAGACCATACCCTGCTGGCAGCGCCAGGGCCAGAAGCTCCCAGCACACAGTTTGGAGGCATTTTGGAGGCGCCGCTCGTGTCCAAAGTGGTTCAGTTGCCTCCGAGGTCGATCTCGAGCGGGGCCGCAAAAGCGTGTCCATTTTCTTCATAGTATTCTCTTACACTTTAATTTATCTAATTCCAGCATTAATGTTCCATTTTCATTGATGATTATAGATATTTTGTTTTTATTAACCTAAATGTCTGTTTCTTTTATTATTTCAAAAATAATAGTTTTATTCTTAGAATAATAAGAATAATTAGCTTTATTTATTTGGCTGTCTCTGTTGTTATTCTATACTTTATTTTATTAGTCTGTTTAATATTCAATTACAATTTTATATAAATAGTTATGGCTTCATTTTCTTTTTGATTTTCTAGTTCGTTAAGTCTTACGTTAAGACATTGGTTTGAGATTATTACTATTTTTAAATGTGGATACATATTCTCCTGAAAACTGCTTTAATATATACCCGAAGTTTTAATATGTTGTCTTTTAATTTTCATTTATCTCTAAATATTGCCTTATTCCTGATGTGATTTATTATTTAACCAAATACTTGTTAAATTATATATTAATTAATTGCAACATATTTTCAGTCCTTTATTTTCCTAATTTTATTTATCTTTTAATTTCACTATACTCGGAGAAGGTATTTTATATCTTTTTAAGTCATTATCATTTATGACACTTGTGGGCTAAAATATGTGGGCTGAAATAAAATCCTGGCGAATGTCCTACGTGCGCTTGAGAAAAATAAGTATTTGGCTATGTTGAGTAAAAGTGTACATTATATACATTTTTTTACCAGAGTTGGCTTATTAATTTGTTAGATCTTATCTCCTTAGTAATCCTTTCTTAAGGTGTTGTGTCAGTAATTTCAAGTTTAGCGTTCACAAGTATCATTTCTAACTTTGTTCATTTCACTTCTATTTTTTAAAATCAGTTTTTTCTTTTTCAGAAATTCTATGGAAGAGGTTATCAATTGTATTATTTGAAAGAACTATCTTTGTTTGCATTATATTTAAATTATATTTTACATTGTCTTTTTCTCTAATTTCCATTCCATTTTTTAAATTTCTTCTTTCTGTCGACTTGTAGTTCTGTTTGCTTCATATTTTTTAGTTTCTTCAGGTGTAAAGTTGAATTGTTCACTTGAGAACTTTCTTATTTGTTAATTGTGGGTCTCATTTGTGGTGAACTTCCCTCATTACTGCCTTTGCTGCATTCTATAGTTCATCTCTTTATTTTTATCTATATTTATTTATAAGTTCTCCAAGTGATTTTTTTATTGTTCCATTAATTTCTTTGCTGACAGAATTTGTTTGCTTTCCACATGTATTTTATTTTTATTGTTGATTTCTATGGTTATACATTTGTGATTAGAATAATAATTCATGTAATTTCAATTTGAACATATACACTTATTGTGTGTTCAAAAACTTTATCTGTCATTAAGACTGCTACATGTGCACTCAAGCAAATGTGCAGTTGTTTATTTATTTATTTTTTAAATTTTACTGAATCACTGTGAGATAATTACAAACTTTCATGTTTGGGTTACAATCACAAAATGATCAAACACCCATCCCTCCACCAGTGCACATTCCCCACCACCAATATCCCTGGTATACCCTTTCTTTCCCACCCTCCCCCTGCTTCCATGGCAGACAATATTCCCCATGCTCTTTCTCTCTCTACTTTTGGGCACTATGGCTTGCAACACAGACACTGACAGGTCATCATGTTTGGTCCATTATCTACTTTCGGCACACATCTCCCATCCTGACTGATTCCTCCAGCCATCATTTTCTCCGTGATTCCTTCTCTATTCCATCTGCCTTCTCCCCTTTGAAAATGAAGCAGGCTTCCAACTATGGGGCAAACATAAAGAAATGGGACTTCATCAAACTAAGAAGCTTCTGCACTTCAGAAGAAACAGTTACCAGATTCTGGCTATTGTAAACAGTGCTGCAATGAACATATAAGTGCAGGTGTCATTTTGATTATGCTTTTTTGCTTCTCCGGGTTATATTCCCAGAAGTGGTATTGCTGGGTCAAATGGGAGCTCAATTTCTAATTTTTTGAGAAGCGTCCATATTGTTTTCCAAAAGATATGAACCAGTTAGCATTCCCACCAGCAGTGTAGAAGGGTCCCTTTCTCCCCACATCCTCTCCAACAGCAGTTGCTTTTGTTCTTTTGGATGTGTGCCAGTCTCTGTGGTGTGAAGTGGTATCTCATGGTTGTGTTGATCTGCATCTCCCTGATGATTGGTGATGTAGAGCACTTTTTCATGTGCCTTTTGGCCATTCGTATTTCTTCCTTGGGAAAGTTTATGTTCATTTCTTCGCCCCATTTTCTGATGGGGTTGGATGTTTTCTTCTTGTAGAGTTCAACCACTGCTTTATATACTCTTGATATCAACCCCTTATCTGATGGGTATTGGGTGAATATCCTTTTCCATTCTGTAGATTGTCTTTGTATTCTGGTCACTGTATATTTTGTGGTGCAGAAGCTTCAAACAGATGACTGTTTAAAGAAACTCTGGTATATCTATACAATGAAATACTATGCAGGTGTTAGAAAAAATGAAGTCATGAACTTTGAATATAAGTGGATCAACATGGAAAGTATCATGCTAAGTGAAATGTGTCAGAAAGAGAGAGACAGACATAGAAAGATTGCACTCATCTGTGGAATATAAAATAGCAGAGTAGGAGACTAATATCCAAGAATAGTAGAAATAAGTACCAGGAGGTTGGCTCCATGGCTTGGAAGCCAGTCCCACATGCTGAGGAAAAAGGCAGCTCAGATAGAGAAGGGAACACCAGTAAAATGTGATTGGAGATCCCACATGGTTACGGAGATGAGGGCTGAAAGTAGACTAGAATATGAACACAATGGCCACTAAATACCCCTATTGCAAACCACAACACCCAATTGGAGAGAGAGAACAAAAGGGAATACCCTGCCATAGAGGGGGGAGATGGGATAGGGGGGTGGGAGGGATACTGGGTTTATTGGTGGTGGAGAATGGGCACTGGTGGAGGGATGGGTTTGCTAACACTTTATGAGAGAATAACAAGCTCTAAAATGTGCAAATCTGTATCTGTACCCTCATGGTGACTCACTAAAGAATTAAAAAATAAAAAATATAAAAAAAACCATTTCATGGTAAAAAAAAAAGAAAAGAAACAGTGACCAAAATACAGAAAGAGCCCACAGAATGGGAAAGAATATTTACCCAATACCGATCTGATAAGGGATTACTATCAAGGATATACAAGACACTAGTAGAATTGTATAAGTAAAAATCCTCCAACCCCATCAAAAAATGGAGAGAAGAAATGAACAGAAGTTTCCTCAAAAAGAAATACAAATGGTCAAAAGGCACATGAAAAAATGCTCCACAATGCTAGTCATCAAGGAGATGCAAATCAAAACAACAATGAGATATCATGTCACACCACAGAGACTAGCACACATTCAAAAGAACAAAAGCAACCAGTGCTGATGTGGATGTGGGGGAAAAAGGGATGCTCTTTCACTGTTGGTGGAAATGCCAACTGGTCCAGCCTTTCTGGAAAACAATATGGACCTTCCATCAAAAACTAGAAATTGAGCTTCCATATGGCCCTGCAATACCACTTCTGGGAATATATCCCAAGGATGCAAAAAAGGACAGTAGAAATGACATATGTATGTATATGTTCATTAAAGCACCCTTCATAATAGCCGAAATCTGGAAACAACCCAAGTGCCCTAGAACAGATAACTTGTTAAAGGAACTTTGGTACATGTATACAATGGAATACTATGCATCTATTAGGAAAGATGAAGTCATGAAATTTGCTTAGAAGTGGATAGACAGGGAGAGTATTATGCTAAGTGAACTAAGTAAGAAAGAAAAACATAACATGAGACTGACACCCAAAGACAGTAGATACAAGGGCCAGGAGGATTGCCCAGCAGATTTTTATTTTGAGATGGAAGTTCTCATTCATATCTATAAAAACTATGCACTATGCACACAGAAGGGTGTGTGCTGTGGGTTCACAGTCTGGTACCAATATCAACATAAGAAAGCCCTTCCCGAGGGCCACCAATTTCAAAGGAAACACCACCTAGGGGCATTCCAAAGACCTTCCTCACTGCCAGCAGGCAAAATACCTCTTAAAGTCTTTTTTTTCCTTTCCTCAGTCAAAAAACTCCATCAACATCTTAATACTAGCTATTTTTGTATGAACACAGTAAGAGATACTCTGAGGCTTGCAGGGCAGCTCTCCTGGGAACATCTTGCAGACTCAGACTACATTGCTCAGGACAGATTAGTCATTCCTAAACCTAGCAGGGTCCGAATCTAGTTATTATTTTTTGGATCATGACAGCATTTGTCCATGACCAAGGTCTTAACTTACAATTAAGCATTAGGCGCTTTAGCCAGGGCTATCTCGATGCCAGAGTAGCACATAATTCACTGCTTGCCCTGGGTCCATCCAGTGCCTCTGCCTTGTCGTGACCCTGCTTTTGGGGGTGCTAGGAAATAAGGGCAGCTGAGGAAAATATAATGCCCAGGAGGAAAATATCATGTAGAGTCAAATGATTCCCAGGTTACAAAAGTATAGCATTTGCTACAGTCTCCTGTGTCCATACAAAAGGACTTGGCTCTGAATAAACTATGCAAATGACTCAAGGAGAAGAGAAAAACAATATTTACAAGTCAACAGAACACAAAGAAAGAAGTTACAAATAAACAAAGAGGAATGGGAGCAATGTGATGGAAGTAACCCAATAAACCTAAACTACCTGAGGCTATGTTATCCTACACATATCCATTAAACCCACTAGTCAATTATGTCTCTTGGGGGGCTCCCAAGCTGTACTTAGGAACCATAATTATTCTCAGTAACCATGCCAGTGGTTCAATGCAAAAACCTGAAGATGTGTTATTTGTTGTTCTGGTCCTGCAGTACTGGAGATTACTCAGGACATCCTGGTGGTTTTTGCAGGCCTCCAGGGGACCATGTAGATTGGGGGATGAAATGGGGATCAGACACATGCAAGACACGCACCTTAACTCCTTTACTATGTCTCTGGCCTCAAGTTATGTCACTTAATGACACTCTTTGCTTAATTTTTTTTATCTGCATGATCTTTCCATTGCTGTAAGAGGTATGCTAATACTCTCTACCATTATTGTGTTTCCTTATAGTATCCTTTAAAGTCTGATAATATTTGTTTGGTTTATTTTCATGCATGCACATTGGATACATACATATATTGTATTTTATTGATGGATTTACTCATTTATAAGAATAGAATATCCATTTATTTCATTACTTTTTTGGTTAAGAATCAGAGAGGCAGTGGAGAGGGTATCTGTCTTGCATGCAGTAGACCCACATTCTATCTCCAGCATCCCATATGGTCCCTTGGGCACTGCTAGGAGTAATTCCAGAGTGAAAAGTCAGGAACAATTTCTGAACAATGATGGGAAAAAATCTATTTTCATCAGATATTAGACGAGTAGTTTGTGACTTCTTTTTGCATTATTGTCTTGGAACATCTTGCTTCAGCTTTCCACTCTGAGACTATTTGCATTTATATAGGATGTTAGGCTCTTGTATGCATAATACTACATGAATCTATACTATGCTTTTTACATACAAGTAGACAATCTTTCTTTTTTTGTTGGTGAAATCAAACTATTCACATTTAGATTTGTTATTAATATTTGAGTAATTTATTGTTATTTTCTTTTTTCTTTTATGGTTGTCTATAGTTCTGTTGTTTTTTCTTATTTTTTCTATCTGCTATTTCAGGTGGATGTTTTCCCCTAGTTATTGTTCTCCCTTTCTTCAACTTTTCTTCAAAATGTCTCTGTACCATACTTCTGTTTTCTAGTTATCATGAGAGTTGCATCAAATTTACTACATAACAGAGTTTTTTCTTTCTCTTTGTTTGGTTTTTGGGGTACATCAAGCAGTTATCAGGGCTTACTTCTGGTTCTGCACTCAAGGATCAGCCTTGGCAGGGCTCAAGGAACCATATGGGTACTGGAAATTGAACCTAGTTGGCCATATACAAGTCAAGGGTCCCGCTCACTGCGATATCACTCTAACATCTAAAAGAGTGTTTTTATGTGGTGGTGACTCATCATTATTTGAATATGGAGTCATACTTTTTATATTTTATTGTCTGATAGCAATGTTTATAATCTTGCTGATTGTACTAATCAGTATATATCTGCTTGCTGAAGAAGTTTTAGCATTTCTTATTGAGCTTTCAGGTGGTGGTAAGCTCCATTAGCTTTTATTTCTCTGAAAAAGTCCTGCACTCAAGAATTACTCCTTCAAGTATGACAATGATAGTTGGAAATTATCACTCTGGAGAAGAACTGAGTGCTTATAGTAGGTACAGGGATATACATGATAACTTCTCAGTACCTATATTGCAAACCATAATACCCAAAAGGAAAGAGAGAGTGAGAGACAGAAAGAAGAAAAGTGCCTGCCACAGAGGCAGGCTGGGCAGGGGTGCAGGGCATGTGGGGAGAGTGATAGGAGGAAAACTGGGGACATTGGTGGTGAAAAATGTACACTTGTGAAGGGAAGGGTATAGAAACATTTTATGACTAAAACCTAGTCACAAACAACCTTGTGACTGTGCATCTCATGGTGATTCAATAAAAAAAGAGAATTACTCCTGTTGTTGCTCGAGGAACCAATTGGGAAGGTGGAGATCAAACCTGTTTTTGCCATGTTTAAGGTAAGTGACTTACCCACTGTTAAATCTCTCTGGTGCCTAGCAGTCATTTTTGATTCAAAGTTTTCCCTGTTCTCTCAGCTTCTTGATTAAACTTCCCTTAGATTTGAGAAGTCGTCAGATATTCTTTGTTTGAACACGGTTTCTGTACCTTTCTCTCAGTCTTCATATTCTCGTATTATCATTATTTGAACTTTACTCTTTTAAAGAAGTCTAATATTTCTCTTAGACAATCTTGATTTCTCCTAAATATTTTTCTTAATCTCAATTCATATCATTGCTATAATTTTATTTTCAATTTCTGACATACTTTCCTTTCTGAATTTGACACTATTTGTTATACTTCTTGATAGATTGGAATATTAGACTTTCTTTAATCTCTTTGGTGATAAACTCCTCTTTATCATTTAGATTTCACTGATTTTTTTAATTTGCATTTCTATGATCAATTGAGAATCTCTAAGTTTATCAAGATCTGCTATGAAAGATCCTGCACATTCTTTGTCTCTTATTATCTTCAATTTTTTGCCTCTAAGTTTTCTTGAAGATATTTTTTATTATCCTTGAGGATTTCTAATTCCATCTTATTATACTCATTGTACTCAGAATTTTTGTTTGCACATCTAGGTTAGCTTCTTCGGTTTGCCTGCAGGTGTCATTGTGGTTTTAGTCTTGAAATTATGCCTATGGCCACGATGAAGAATGATAGATAACTAAACATCAATAACCATCAAGAAAATACAAATCAAAACAACAATGAAACATCATCTCACATCACAGAGGCTGCCTGCACACATCGAAACAAACACACAAACAAACAAACAAACAAACAAACAAAACCAAGAACAAGCAGTGCTGGTACTGATGCGGGGAGAAAGGGACTCTGGTTCAGTGCTGGTGGGAATATCGACTGCTCCAGACTTTCTTTACAACAATGTGATGGACATTCCTAAAATATCTGGGAATTGAGCTTCCATTTGACCTAGCATCTCTGCTTCTTGGAATATATCTCAAGAACCCATAATCAAAATGGAGAAAAGACATTTGTACCCCTATCTTCTTTGCGCAGTACCAACAATAGCCAAAATCTGCAAACAACCCAAGTGTAGATGACTATATAAAGAAACTGAATAAAGAAACTGTGGTACAAGTATCATGCTAAGTGAAATGAGTCAGAAATAGAGGGACAGTCATAGAGAGACTGCACTCATTTTTGGAGTATAAAATAACATAACATGAGGCTGACACCCAAGAACAGTAGATACAAGGGCCAGGGGGATTGCCCCATAGCTGGAAGACTGATTCATGAGCGGAGGGGAGAAGGCAGATGGAATAGAGAAGGGGTCACTAAGAAAATGATGGCTGGAGAAACCAGTTGGGATGGTGTTGGGGCTGGACTGAGCTATCAGGGCGAGCCCATGTATACTGTACCGTGCTACGGACAGGAACATAGGGACCCATGAAAATGGGCGAGACTTCTCGTGTGTCCTGACTGGTTTGGATGAAGCTGAACATTTTCCCCCTTCAAGCTGCCTTCAGAAAAATAATTTCAGAACACTGAAAAGAGCAGTTTTTTCCTTCTCTCACAGAAGCCTGGCTGGTCTTTGACATGCAGATGGTGTTAGCCAGGCCTGACCTTTGATATTGTAAATTGTAGATTTCAGGTGCAGGCCGAGCTTTGTCTTTGGGATGCAGATTTCAGGTGCCTGCCCAGTTTGTATTTGAAGTGGCAAGCACAGCCTAGTCTTTGGGATGTAAATCCAGGTGCCTGTAGGTTTCAGTTTCGGTTTTGTATCTTTCCCTTCTCAGTTCTGTATTCTTTTCCCGAGGCTATAGGCCTACCCATACAAGGAAACAATATGTTCCATTATCTCAATGTTCTCCCTGTAACATTTTTTGATGCCTTTGGTGACGTCACTATATTGCGCCCTTTAGAGGTACCATGATCAATAAAAGGAGGTCCACGAGGCCATCTGCCTTTGCTAAGAGCCAGAGCGAGCCTTAGTCCTCCAATCAGTGATTATTTCTTCCGCGTTCCTATCTCAGCGCCTCCGATTGCAGAACGTTCATGCAACAGGATGGGAGATGCATGCCGAAAGTAGATAATGGACCAATCATGATGGCTTCTCAGTGTCTGTGTTGTAAGCTATAATGCCCAAAAGTAGAGAGAGTATGGGGAATATTGTCTGCCTTAGAGGCAGGGGGAGAGGGGGAAAGGGGGGTATACCAGGGATATTGGTGGTGGTGAATGTGCACTGGTGGAGGAATGGGTGTTTGATCATTGTGAGATTGTAACCCAAACATGAAAGCTTGTAACTATCTCATGGTGATTCAATAAAATTTAAAAAATTTTAAAAAAGTAAAAGTGTTCTATATCATTAATTATTGGGAAAATGCAAATTATTACCTCACACTAGAGAGAGTGGAACACATGAAAAAGAATGACAATATACAGTGTTGGTGTGAATGCATGGGGCAAAAGTGACCCTCATTCACTTCTGGTGGGAATGTGGGCTGCTTCAGCCTTTTTGAAAACATTTTAATAGGATTTCTGGAGGTTCCGGTATAATTTCTTTACTTGCATTTCTGATTTGATTTATTTGAGCACTTTCTTTTTTCCTCATGAATCCAGCCAATGGCTTGTCTATCTTGTTTATTTTTTTTGGAGCCAGCTCTTGGTTTCATTGATTCTTTGGGTTGCTTTTTTTGGTTTCTATATTGTTGCCTTCTACTCAGTTATTTTTATTATTTCTTTTCTTCTACTAGTCTTTGGATTCATTTGTTGTTGATTCTCCAGACACTTAAGGTGTGCATTTAGATTGTTGATTTCATCTTTTTCCTCTTTCCTTATGGAGGCCTGTATTGCTATGAGTTTCCCCATAAGTACTGCTTTTGCTGTGTCCAATAGTTTTGGTAACTTGTTTCTTCACTATCATTAGTCTCAAGGAATCTTTTTATTTATTTACTTTTATCCTCTTTTATGCAGCTGTTATGTAGAAGCATGTTTTTCAGTCTTTAAGTATTACATTTTCTTCTCATCTTCTTTTTATGGTTAATTTCTATCTCCCTGGAAATGTGGTTGGATAAGATGCTTGGTATAATTCTTATGTAAGGGAATTTATGTAAGTAAGGGAATCACTAAAATGTGATTCATCCTAGACAACGTTCCCTGTGCACTAGAGAATAACATGTATCTTTCTTTGATAGGATGGAAGGTTCTGTATAAATCCATTAGTTCCAGCTCTTCTACTTCCTATGCAATTCGCCGCAACATGGGTGGAACTGGAAAACATTATGTTAAGTGAAGTAAGCCAGAAGAAGAAGGATAAACACAGGATTATATTACTTATATGCAGAATTTAGAATAACTGGAGGAGGAATGCAATGTTTTTAAAGGTGGATGCCCTTATCAACTTTGGGTTCAGAATATAGGGCAGAGAAGGGAAGAAAGACTGGAAGGGCAGGGGAAAAGAGACAGATGAGAAACAACAGGCGTGGGCGGGGCAAGCCAGTTGATTCAGGTATAAGGTTTGTGTTAAGGAACACAGAAATCAAAAGACCCAAATTTTAACAGTCAAACTTAGAAAGGTGCCTGTCAAGAGGGCATACTGGAGTGTGTGTGGCAGGTAGGTGGGGTTGGGTTGGGGAGGGATTCAGTGGGGATATGAGAAGAAACCTGGGAACACTGAGGAAGGGAAGATGACTATGGTGGTGGGATTGGTGCAACAATATTGTATGTGTAAAGTTCAACTATGAATAACTTTGTGAATCACAGTGCTTTAATAAAAATGTGGAAAAATTTTTAAATATCAAAACTTATTTAATACTGAACCATGATTTTACAAAGTTACTAATAGTTGAGTTTTAGGAATAAAATATTCCAATATTAGTTCCACCACCAATGTTAACTTCCCTCCACCAGTGTTTCCATACTCCATCCCTTCCTCGCCCAGGCCCCCACACACCTGCCACCTTGATAGACACATTACAATATTAGGTCTTTTCAGCTTAAATTTCATGTTTTCAGCACTGTTGAGTCTATGCTTTGGATATATTGCTATATCGTTCTCCCACATTACTGGTATAACCTAATCCCCAATCTCGATTTCCCCATAAATTCTCTTTCTTATTTTCTATTCTCTCCCTTGATTGCTTTCCTTCTCTGTTGTTCTCCTCCCAATACTATTGGGTCAAGACTGAATTAGGCAAACCCCCATTACCACATTACATTTCCTTGTTCAGTTATTCTATATACCACAGATTAGTGAGATCATCCTGTGTCTTTCTTCCAGCATACTTCACTTGACATAATAACTTCCAATTCCAACTAGGTTGCAGTAAATTGAATGATTTCATCGTTTTTGAGGTGGTATAGTATTCCTTTGTGTACCTTATCTTTATATATATCAATTTTAGAGCAGCTTCTTATTTTAGAGAAATCAAGCAGAACTGAGTTTTTCCTATACCACTGTTTCGTCTTCCCCTCTTCTGCTTTCCAGCTTTCTCCTCGTCACCTTGAATTAAGGTGTAATGCACTTAATATGACTGAGAAACCAACACTTATACATTAATCATTATAATTCATAACTTGAAACCAGGGAAATATTTAAAAAGGAATGGACTATATGTTTTGTATGCAATAATTTCAGGTTCAAAGCCCAAAAATGCATGATCGCCTGAGCATTGTTTGATGTAACCCAACAACTCATGTACATTGCTTCTAGGGTGTTAACTCTTTCAGTTGTTCAGGTTTTGTACAGGTTTTTAATAGTTCTTGACTTGCATAATGGTATCTACCACTACTGTGTAACCACAAAATAAATAAGTGACCAGCGGCAGGTGGTCTTTCTCAACCGCCACGTGCATTCAGTGACTATATGCCACTTCCCCATCTCAGACTGCAGCCACCGCCAACAGACACATGAAGGAGGAAACAGAGCCACCAGGCTGGTTGATGATCAGTTGCCGTTTATTCCCTTCTCCCCAAGCACCTGTTCTAGTATCACTAAGTGCCCCAATCCAATCTCACACTGCCCCTAATTCCTGTCTCCTCCTGTCCCCCATGCTAGTCTCTCTGTGCTCCAACTTGCCGCCTTGGTCTAGTGCCCAAACTCCAAGCATCCCAGGTAGCAACCACACCCAGGTCTAGTAGCAAAATCAACATATGAAAGCACTTCCTTCTGATCTCAAAATCCTGCAGCCAGGAGATCCACTCAAGGGTGAAATACTACCTAGCGGTGTGTTTCTCCTTTCCTTAGTCCAATAACCATTTAAACATTCATCTTAATTCTACTTCTCAATATTAGTCATTTTGTATGGATACAGTAAGAGATACATTAAGCTTATAGGGTGGCTCTCCTGGGGACATCTCGCTATAGATCCCAGACTACAGTGCTCAGGCCAGATTAGTCTTACCAAACCCTAGCAGGGTCCTAATTCAGTTGGTACTCTTTGGATCATGACAGAATTTGTCCATGACCATGCTCTTAACTTATACTTACGTATTATGGCACTTGGCCTGGCCCATTTTGATGTCACGGTGGCTCACAGTTTGCCCCGAGTCCAGGGTCCATCCAGTGCCTTGCCGGGACCCTACTTTGGGGATATTAGGAACTAAGGGCAACTGAGGTTTAAGTCAAGAAAACAGATGCCCAGGAATGAATATTATTCGGTGTCAATTAACTCCCAAGTTACAAAAGCATAGCATTAACTGTCTTCCTGTGTCTATACAAAAGGTCATTGCTCTGAAGTAAATTATGCAAAAGGAAATAAGAGGAGAAAAGCAATATTTTAACTCCACTGTATCACTGAATCACTGTCATCCTGTTGCTCATTGATTTGCTCAAGCAGGTACCAGTAACATCTCCATTGTGAGGCTTGTTGTTACTGTTTTTGGCATATCGAATATGCCATGGGGAGCTTGCCAGGCTCTGCTGTGCGGATGAGATACTCTAGGTAGCTTGCCAGGCTCTCCGAGGGGGGTGGAAGAATCAAACCGGGGTCAGCCGCATGCAAGGCAAATGCCCTACCCGTTGTACTATCAAAATTAGAGATTTCTGAGAAAGTTGATTTTACAAATCACAGGTATTGCTTATGGGAAAATGGTGATTAACTGGTTGGGAAAGCAGAGCACAGAGAAGTTAAAGATGAATGCTGAGGAAATGGAGTGCTTTGGGAGCATTGCAATGAGTGTTACTCAGTAAATCTAAGCTCCTTGTGGCAGAGGAGAAAACACAACCAATGTTATCGTACATACTACAATACAGTAAGCTTTGCTGCCTTAAATACACCCTGTGCTTCATTTACCCTTCCGTCTTCTGAACAACTGCAATGAAGTAAATTATGCAAAAGGACATAAAAGGATATCCTTTAGATTCTCTCTATAGTTTTGTCTTTTATAGCATGTCATATGAATAGAACTACATATCAAATAGCTTTTTATTACTGATCTCTTCCACTTAGAAAACTGTGTTTACACTTACTATATGTCTTTTTTGTGACTTGATTGCTCACTTCTTTATATTTCTGACATTTCTAAGATTTTATACATGTACTCAAGTTTGTTTATTCATTTATGTATTAAAGAATATATTGGTTGCCTCCATATTTTTGCAATTATGAATAAATATGCTATAAACATTTGTATGTAAGTTTTTATGTTGACACAAATTTCCAATTCATTTAATTCATAGTGTAGATTATATGAAGAGACTGTTTTATATATATATCTATATTTAAAACTCTCTTATTGTCTTTCAAAATCTGTATTTTAAGTATTTTGCTTTCCTACTGGCAACTGATGTTGTCAGTGTTCAGAATTTTAACCATTTAGAGAGTTGTCCAATATGAATCTTATGGTGGGTGGCACACCTACTGGGGCTCAAGGATTATTTTGCCATGCGAGTAGGATGCTCTGGGTAGCTTGCCGGGCTCTCTGAGAGGGACAGAGGAATTGAACCCGGGTTGGCCACGTGCAAAGCAAATGCCCTACCCGCTGTGCTATGACTCCATCCCATGAAATTGAATAGGTACAAATAAAACGAATTACACTCATAACTGTGCTTCAACTCATCAAGTACTTGGGAATCAAAAAATAAGTGAGAGACTGCTAAAAGAAATAAAACAAGACTCAAGGAAATAGAAACACATCACCTGCTCACAGATTGTAAGAATGGATTAATGTCGACCATTGTACCCAAAGCATTATATAGATACAATGAAGTTCCTATAATTTAAGTAAAAAATACCATGCTAGTACAGGTGGTAAGGAGCTACATTGTATGCAATCAATATGGGTTCGATCCCAAAAGCCAAATATGGTCCTCTGATCATAGTAAAAAGTTATCACTGAGTGCATAGCCAGGAGTAACTCTTGAGTACAATCAGGTATGACCCCCTAAAATAATCTATGACATTTTTAAAAGACAATGAAAGAATGCTGTTGAAATTTATATGGATTAATAACTCCCCTTGGATATCCAAATTAATTCCAGGAAAAAGGTATATGGAATGGTTCTTTTCCCCGAGCTTTAAATTATACCATATGAAATTATAGTAATAAAGACAGTAAAGCAATAAAGACAGAGTAGTGAAATAGAATTGAGAGTGTAGAATCAAATCCCCAGGTATATGAACATTTAATCTTCAACAAAAGAAGAGTATAACGTGCAAAAGGAAAGTCTCTAAAACAAATGATGCTGGGAAAACTGGTCAGCTACATGTAAAAAATAAGTTTAGTTTATATTATACCTACTAAGTTTAATATTACACTTTACATAAAATTTATTTCAAACTGGATTAAGGACATCACTATCAAGCTTGAGTCCATAAATAATATTGACTAAAACATAGGCAAAAACCTTCATGCCATTGAATCCAGAGCATCTTAAATAACATGGCAAATAGCATCTGCAAATTTGGCAAATAACTCAATAGCATTGAGCCATTGACTACGCAAATAGAAGCAAAGACAAACAAATGGGATTATACAAAATTAAGATGTTTTTGTGGGTCTGAGAGTACAGCAGGTAGGGCACTTGCTTTGCACACAGCTGACCTGGGTTCAATTCTGAGTACCCCTATGATCCCGCAGCCCTTACAGGAGTGATCCCTCATTGAAGACCCAGGAGTAAGCCCTCTACACAACCTGGTGTGACCAAAAATAAAAAAGAATTCCAAAAAATATATAAATTTTCTCACTATAAGTTAAATTATGACTGAATATAAAGACATATTGTAGACTGTGAGAGAATATTTGCCCACCAATCATCTAACAAAGGGTGTCACTGTCACTGTCATCCCATTGACCATCGATTTGCTTGAGCGGGCACCAGTAACGTCTCCATTGTAAGACTTGTTACTGTTTTTGGCATATCTCACAGTGATTCAATAAAATTTTTTTAAAAATTAAAAAGACATACGTATGGCCAATAGGTATATGAGAAATGTGCGCCATTACTTATTATCAGGGAAATGCATATCAAAGCAACAACAAGATATTATTTAACACCAGTGAGATTGGCACATATTATCCAAAAAGTGCTGTCATGGATGTGGGAATAAAGGAAACTTCATCAAATGTTGGTGTATATGTTGACTGGTTCAGTCTCTGGAAAACTATATGAACAATTCTAAAAACTGCAAATTGAACTTCCATATGATCCAGAAATTCTACTTCTTAGTATTAACCCCAAGGACTCCAAAACTCTCTTTTGTAAGGTATTTGTTCTCTTGTGTTTATTGCTGCACTGCTCACAGTAGGCAAGGTATATACTCAACAATACTGGAAACATGAAATCCAAACTACAACCACCAAACTTTATAATGTTCCTGTAGAGTGGCAGGCTGGGGTGACGAGAAAGAATATGGAACACCGGGGTAAGTAACTTGACACTGGTGGTGAGATTGGTGCAAGAAATTTATATGCCTAATACTCAACTATCAATAACTTTCAAAATTGAGGTCGATTAAATTAAAAAATATTTAAATCTAGAAACAACTAAAATGTCCAAGAACTGTTGACTAGATAATGAACCTGTGGTGTATATACACAATGGAATACTACACAACTTCAGAAAAAATATGAAATCATACAATTTGCCACTATGTGGATAGAAGTAGAATGTATCATGCTGAGTGAAATCAGTCAAAAGGATTGAGACAGACATTTCTTTCATGTGTGTAATATAAAGAAACAGAGTAAGAGAATAACAAATAGCCAAAGGGAACATAACCTAAAGACCAGTTTACAGAACTGAGTTTACCAAGGGCAGACTGGGTCAGGAGATTAATGAGAGGGGGACTCGTGAGACAATAGTTGAGGGAAGCAGGCACTCTTTTGGGTATGGTATTGGAACATTGAATACATGAAACTATCATGAATAGTATTGTAAATAATATTGCCTAAGATTTATAAAAGAAATCTTTAAATTCAAGATCAAAAATAAAAGTCATGGAACCAAAGACACTTGAATATTATTTTATCTTCAAAATATTTAGAATTCATTTTATATTTTTTATGATCCATTTTCAATTAAATTTCTGAAACCTAAAAGATCTATGTCTTTATAAATTTTCTGCATAAGATTGTCCAGTTTTACATGCATTTGTTGAAAAGAATGTTTTTTATTGGATTGCTTTTGTATTTTTATAAATATCAGTAGAGTATATTAGTGTCAATCTCTTTTGGAAATTTTTATTCTATTTTATTAGTCATTTGCTTATTTCTCTAATGCAACTGTAGTTAAAAATATTTAAGTTGGTATCAAATGTATTGGTGAAACTTGAATGTTTTCTCCCTAATACTGTTTATTTTTTTATTATTTTTTATGAATAGAAGCTTTTATTTGCCAAGTTTAACAAATTAAACAGCAAAAGAAAAAAATTACAGTGATGCTGAAAGATATTTTATTGGCTTTTTAAAAGACAGATGCAAATGAGAATATCTTATTCAATTAATTTTTAAAAATGACTTAAAAGGAAATAAATATAGGATCTAATACAATTTCTTCTTGCAAAATTCTCTAAAATGGACAATGCTAAAACCAAGCTTCTCATCTGAGAATCCCTAAAACTTGCATGTCCCTTCAAAGAAAAAAAGACTTTCTTACAAAGGACATGTGTGATACTCACATATTAAAAAAAAATTGTCCTGAAAAAGAACTCTAGCTTTAACACCCAAATTTTCTATATATATATTAAGATCACTTAATTTAAAATTAATGAACAGATACCTAGACACAATTTCTAAGAAAATGCAGAAAGTAATTTATACACGATTATTTACACAATGGTTTTGCTAAATAATAATGTAAATATCCTGTTCAAAAATCTGACAAAGCTTTTTTAATAATCAGCACTGCAGGCTTCAAAACCCTTTCTAGATAACAAAGGATGTTTCAAGTGTAGTTACCTAAACTGATCTGATCTAAGAGCCAGAAACTAAAACATTTGATATGGTTAATAATTTCATTTTTATTTTATTAAATGTAAGGTCAAAGATCAATGGCATTTACATGCTGGAATGCTGTATCACTCAACTCTTTCGATGATATCAAACACTGATGAACCAAATGTGGATTTTACTGCGAGACTTTATAGTTTTCTATCAAATATAAGCAAATCTTTAAAATGGGCACATATGCAAATATGCAAAACAAGTGAAATACAAATATTTAGAGAATGAACAGAAATGGCTTTTAAACATAAACCACCCTGGCATTCACTTTTAATGTTCTATCTTTTCTTCACTAATTTAACTTCAGTTATTAGTAGTCTTCTATCCTATTAAAGTTGTGGGTTTACACAAATCGGGAAATTTCACATTGGTAAGAAAGGAATGTCTGGTCGATGTAATCTCTATAGTAAGAAGAAATAACGTGTCCTATGAGCAGCTGCCATGCTTTCAGACATGTTTCTGACTTTCAGATAATGGACAAACCCTCTGAAGAAAAGGAGCAGGCCAAGTACAAGAAATATCCACCAAAGCCAGTATTGTCCATTGAAATATCCAGTAAAATAATCAGAAAATCTGACAATAAGGATCCATTTGATCAACGAAAAGCCAAATCCACAGATAGCACCGTACCTTCCAGCGATGGTATTGGTGATGCAGAAGGATAAAGAAAATCCAAGCCAGTTGAAAATAAATGCCATGAAAAACGCCAGCATGAAAATGCCATCATTACCCACTCTGAGCTGATCTGCATCACTGACGTCATCTCTCGGTGTCCACTCTTCCTCCTGAATTCTTTGAGCTGTTTCTGCTGCCGCTGCAGCCATCGCAGCTGCTCTGGCCTTCTCAGCTTCGTCGTAGGTAGGAAGAGAGGTAGCGACACTGTAGGGAGGCGGCACGGGATAGAACTCACTGTAAACGTCCGCATCTGAAGTCGTGGGCCCGTCCACAGTAATCCTACTAGAAGCTGGGGGAGAAGAGTCGTTTCGTGGGTGGGCAGCGAAGGAGCAGGCTGCACGGTCTCAGGGGCCGGCTGTGAAGCTGAGGGCTGCTCTGCAGGAGATGACTCTGAGTTCTCTTCTTCATTGTGAAGCACCTGGTAGCGGCCAGTCCCGGGCTGGTGGTGATGATCCATCCCAGCCAGCTCGGGCTCCGGCTTGGGAGCCGGCGAGTCCCCGCAGCGTTCGGCACCCTCGGCCACCCCGGCGGACGACGATGACGACGACGATGACGACAACGACGACGTCGTGGCCGCAGCGCCCCTTCCGCCCGGGCTGTTGCCGCCGCGGTCGCCCGGTGGGGCCACTTCACTTCCTGTCGCTCCCCAATACTGTTTATTTTTATTACTTCTTTGGAGAACTGAATTACATATTGCTATACTGGGGAAATTCTTGTTTCTATGCTCAAAAGTGAACCCTGCAAGTGCTTAGGAGATCCTATCAGCGCTAGGCATTGAACTAGTGTCCGGTACATGCACTACCGCTCTAATACATGATTCTTATTATCTGTATGCAAAATTGTATTAAAATTCCTAGCTAGGGCAACTAATCAAGAACAAGGCATATAAGGGTCTGGAGCGATAGCACAGTGGGTAGGGCATTTGCCTTGCACGCAGCCGACCCGGGTTCGAATCCCAGCCTCCCATATGGTCCCCTGAGCACCGCTAGGAGTAATTCCTTAGTGCAGAGCCAGGAGTAACTCCTGTGCATGGCCGGGTGTGACTCAAAAAGCAAAAAAAAAAAAAAAAGAGGCATATAGTTATATAATTACTGATAGTAGTAAAACATATGCATATATATATTTATTCTACTCTCAATAATTATCACTGTCACTGTCAACTCATTGCTCATTGATGTGCTCAAGCAGGCACCAGTAATGTCTCCATTGTGAGACTTGTTGTTACTGTTTTTGGCATACCGAACACACCATGGGTAGCGTGCTAGGTTCTCCATGTGGGTGGAATACTCTTGGTAACTTGCCAGGCTCTCGGAGAGGGACAGAAGAATCAAACTAGGATCGGCTGCATGCAAGGCAAACGCCCTACCCGCTGTGCTATTGCTCCAGTCCCAATAATTATATGCTATATATAATTACATACAATAATTATACTACATACATATAGTATAGGTATATATATATAGTTTTAACATTAGCTCTAGAAGATACTTATAAATCTACATAAATGAGCTAAGCAAAATTGCCAGGTATAAATTCAATCATCCAAGCGATGCAAGACTAGTTCAATGTATGCAAATCAGTGTAATACACAATGTTAATAAAGGGAAGACTATGATCATGTCCATGGATGCATAGAAAGCATTTGACAATATCCAAGACCCATCCATGATGAAAAACTTAAACAAAATGGGCACTGAAAAAACTTATCCCAGTATTGTATAGGCCATATACAACAAATCTACAGCTAGAATTATTCTGAAAGAGGGAAAACTGAAAGTCTTTCCTTTTCTTGTTCAAGCAAAAGAAGAGGATATTCACTTTCTGCTAATATTAAGCATAGTATTGGAAGTTCTTGCCATAGCAATTTGGAAAAAAAGAAATTAAATAAATGGCAAAGAAGTCAAACTCTCATTATTTGCAGATGACATGATATTGGACATAAAAATGAACAGATTTGTAATAGCCTATCTCAGAATTACTCAATCAAAAGTTTTTAAATCTTCAAGCCTCCACTTAGAACACAAACAATACAAATCTATAGACAGACAAAAATCAATGCAAAATAATAAAATTAGACCTCTTCTTCACACTCTACATAAAGGTGAATAATTCAAAATGGATTAAAACCTTGACATATAAACTGCTTTCTGAGGAAAACATAGTCTGAATTGCCCAAGATTTTTACTTTAGAGGAGTTTCCAAAGATATAACCCCAGTGTCAATGAAAACAAAAGCAGAAATAAACAAATGGTATTACACTAAACTATGAAGAGTTGCATAGGCTGGAATGATAGCGCAGCGGGTAAGTCATTTACCTTGCACACAGCCTAACGGGGTTCGATTCCTCCATCCCTCTCCGAGAGACTAACAAGCTACTGAAAGTATTCCACCCACACGGCAGAGCCTGGCAAGCTACATATGGCATATTCAACATGCCAAAGTCTCACAATGGAGCCTGTAAAAAACTAAGGCACGCCGAGGGGCGCATGCACTCGCGGGCTCTCCGGGCAGCTCTGTCTCACCACCCGCGTTCGGTGCTCTGGAACGGTGCTCTGGATCCAGTATATGGACTGGATCAGGACGGCTGGTGGTCAAGGACAGGCGAAGGAAGAACGAGGACCAAGCTGGTTGCTGATTAGTGGCCGTTTATTCAATCTTCCATCTTTCTCATCTCCCGCTCTTCTAGCTCCATCCTCTCTCTTGATCTACTCCAGCATCTCTCGCTTCTCTAGTCTCTCCTCCTACTTGTCTCTCCCACCTTGCCCTCTAGGTTACTCCCAGCCAGGTAGCAAAATCATCATAAGAAAGCCCTTCCTGAGGGCAGGGCATTCCAAAGCCCTTCCTGACTCTTAAGGTTTTTTCCTTTCCTTAGTCCAAACACTTAACATCTTAATACTAGTTATTTTTGTATGGACATAGCAAGAGATACATTGAGGCTTGCAAGGCCTCCTGGCAACATCTAGCCACAGACTCAGACCACAGCACTCAGGCCAGATTAATCATTCCTCACCCTAGCAGGATCCAAATCTAGTTATCACTGTTTGGATCATGACATTTGTCCATGATCAAGCTCTTAACTTATAGTTAAGCATTAGGCACTTTGGCCAAGTCCATCTCGATGCCAGGGTAGCACACAACTCACCGCTTGCCCTGGGTGCGTCTCGTCCCTCATCGGGACCCTGCTTTTGGGAGTGCTAGGAAATAAGGGCAGCTGAGGCTTAAGTTGAGAGAACAGATGCCCAGGAGGAAAATATCATGTAGAGTCAAATGAGATAAGGTTACAAAAGCATAGCATTTGCTAAGTCTTCTGTGTCCAAAGAAAAAGGACATTGCTCTGAATAAACTATGCAAAGGACTAAAGGAGAAGAGAAAAACAATGTTTACAAGTCAACAGAACACTAAGAAAGAAGCTACAAATAAACAAAGAGGAATGGGAGCACTGCAACAGGAGTAACCCAATAAACCTAAACTACCTGAGGCTATGTTATCCTACAGGAGCCATTACTTGTGGCTGCTCAAGCAAATCAATGAACAACGGGATGACAGTGCTACAGTGCTATGAAGAGTGTGCACTGTGAAAGAACTACAATTGTCACCCACTTAATGGGAAAAATATTTCACATCAGACAAGGGGCTAATATTCAAGATAAATAAAGCATGCTCAGAGCTCAACCAAAAACCAAAGCCATCAAAAGCAAAAAATTAGGCAAGAAGATACATATTGCTATTTTTAAAAGACATAAAGATAGCTGACAGGCATATAGAAATGCTTGGTGTCACTAGTTATCCAGAATGCGAATCAAAATTACCTCACACCAGCAAGACTAGCCTATATTATAAAGTCCACAAACAGTAAGTGATGGTGCCAGAAACAGTAAGTGCTAGTGGAGATGTGGCAGGAAAAGAATTCTTATCCATTGCTGATGGGGCTTTTGCTTTAATTCAGCCTCTTTCTAAAATTGGTTTGGACATCTTTCCAAATATTAGAAATAGACAAAAAACTTTCGTTTGTCCCTGGAATTCTATTTCTTTGTAATTTAAATTTATTTATTTTCAACAGAATCACAGTGAGATACACAGTTGCAAAGTTGTTCATGATTGAGTTTCAGTCATATAATGTTCCAACACCTGTTCCTTCACTAGTGTGTATTTCCCACCACCAATGTCCCCAGTTTCCCTCCTGCTCCACCCCTGCCTCTATGGCAGGAACTTCCTCTAATTTTTCTATCACTCACTCTTGATCTTACTCTTGCTCTCTTTCCTTTGGGGCATTATGGTTTGCAATACAGACACTGAAATCTTATCAGTTATATCCCTTTATCTACTTTCAACAACCAGTTCCTGTCCAAAGTTATCATTTCCAACTATAATTGCCAAATTGGGGCTGGAGCGATAGCACAGCAGGTAGGGCATTTGCCTTGCACACAGCCGACTTGAATTCGATTCCTCCACCCCTCTTGGAGAGCCCAGCAAGCTACCGAGAGTATCTCACCCACACGGCAGAGTCTGGAAAGCTCCCCTTGGTGTATTCGATATACCAAAAACAGTAACAATGAGTCTCACAATGGAGACGTTACTGGTGCCCGCTCAAGCAAATCAATGATCAACGGGATGACAGTGACAGTGATTGCCAAACTGGCCCCTTCTTTATCCTAACTGCCCTGAAAGAAGCAAGATCAAAGAAGGAAATTACATGAAAAGGAGCATCCCTTAGATTTACAACAATTACAGTAATTCTATTTGTAAGCCTCTGCCATAAGAACACAAAAGCAATCGGAAAGTATATAGGTACACGTATATTATTCATTATAGAATTATTTACAAAAGTCAAGATCTGCTAATAACCCAAAAACAAATTATTAGATAAAGAAATAGTAAATATACAAAAAACAGTGGAATACTACTCAGCTAGAATAAAAGAATAATCTTGCAGCAATTTGCAACCTGGAAAAACAAGAGGAAGTCATGCTAAGTGAAGTGAGTCAGAACAAAATTGAGTCAGACAAATTCCACATATCATTCATCAACTGAATATAAATAAACAAAGATTGTATTATTGTAAGTCAAGAAGTAAATTATAAGGCAAACGAAAGGGAATAGGCAATCCCCATTGGAAACAAACCCTGAGATCTGATCAATAAATCTGTTAACTGATGGTGCTGGCTGAGGGCTGTGTGGGGGGGGGCGGCAGGTGGAAGATCCTGATATTCTCACTATGGCTATGATACAGCAACACTGCAAGTATAACAATATTGTACTATTATAAAATTAAAATTAAAATTTTATATAAAGAATAAGCGAAAATTGTCAAGGTGCTCAATCTCACTATTCATTAGTATTAAAAACACAAGGAAATATAACTCCCCTCTAATACTAGGACTAAAATTTTAAAAAGACAAATGTTGATAAAGAGTGGGAAAATTTTATAATCATATACAAAGTATATATAAAATATAGATCCACAATCATTATTCATGATAGTCTAAACATAGAAACAATTCAAATTCCCAGTAACTGATGACTGGATAAACATAATTTGATTTGGTGTATAATGAATTGTGTTTAGTAATAAAAGAAAATAATGTATGTTCTTTGTTACAATAGAGAAGAATCTTAAAAGTGTTATGGTAATATACAGTTACAAAAAGAAATACTATGCCAATGATAGTTGGAAATGATCACTTTGGACAAAAACTGAGTGCTGAAAATCATGCTCATGATACCCTCCTTTCAGTAACAGTATTGCAAATCCGTGCATAAAAGGAAAATAAGAGAGAGACAACAGGCTGCGGGTGAATGGCAGGCGGGATAGAAACTGGGGACATTGGTCATTGGTTGCAGGAAATGTGTACTGGTGAAGGAATGTATGGTGTAACATTGTATTGTATGACAGAAACTCAATCATGAACAACTTTGTAACTATATCTCATGGTGGTTCAATTTTTTAAAAAGAAGAAAAAAGAAAAATAAAGTTCCAAAAACAAATATTTTACTTAGATAAATATAAATAACCTATAATAAAAGAAAGTTGATTAGTAATTTCCAAAGTTGGGATTGGAGAAGGAATATTAATTGCTAATGGGTATAGTTTTATGTGGCAAAATGTATTACAGTGATTTTTGTTTAACTCATAATATACTGAATGCTTATATTAGCTTTTAACGAATATGAATTATAGCCCAGCTATTTTTTTTTTGCTTTTTGTGTCACACCCGGCAATGCACAGGGGTTATTCCTGGCTCTGTTCTCAGGAACCACCCCCTGACAGTGTTCAGGGGACCATATGGGATGCTGGGAATTGAACCCAGGTTGGCCACGTGCAAGGCAAACGCCCTACCCGCTGTGCTATCACTCCAGCCCCTAGCCCAGCTATTTTTAAAAGCAGATCAAATACTTCCCGCTTCACAGTGATAATGGTAGAATTAAGTGAAGATTTTTGAAACCTTTTACAAAATTAGACACCCAAATATTTGCTGAAACTAAAGACAAATTTCATCTACTTTCCAACTTTTCCCAGAATTGGTTGGACTATACTACCAAGGCAAATAACAGAGTTCTAGGGTCAGAGTGAAGCTTAATGTATGCTGATTTTGCACTCGTATACTTATGAAATTGTGGCTGTTTGCTAAGAGTATTGGGACAAATTGGACTTTGCTCCTTGCTCTCCTTTTTTAGACCAAGTAATGAATTTTTTCTATCCACCTGGGCAGACTGATTCCCATCTACTAGGAAGGACATTTCTCCCAAAGGAAAGTTTGAAATGTTATATCTATATATCACATATATTTTACATACATACACACATATATACACATATATGCATATATATACATACATGTACATACACACATATATAGGACTTGAGAAAAAGTTCTGAGCTGGAAATATTGAGAAAAGAAAATCCATACCACCACGCCCATTCTGCCAGTGTTTTCCTTGGGCAATATGAAACTCAAGGCATCAGTAATAATGGGGATAATTAAACTTAAGCCATGTTTAGTCTTTAGATTGTTTCATGTGGATTCAGGATTTATAAGACTAAGATATTTTGAAAATAATAAAAACACCTTATCTAGCTCAGAAGTTAGATCTGGTATTATAATCAAGTTCCATCTTAAGTGCTATTAAGTATTTGTACTTAGCCCAGGTAGGCTGAGGAAATGGATGAATTTAATACCCATATTTACTCTACCTTCTTAGTTTTCAGCACATTTAATTATTCTAAAAACTGTCTTATTCAAGGACTTAGGGGCTTAAAAGATAGTACAATGGGTAAGATGTTTGCCTTGTACTCAGCTGACTTGGACTTCACATATATCCTCATGAGTTTTGTCAGGAGTAATTCCTGAGTGTAGAGTCAGGAGTAAAGCCCTGAGCACTGCTATATGTAGCCCCCAAATAAATAACTCACTGTCACATTGTCATTTGAATTATGATTTTAGATAGGAATAAAAATGAGTAATCTTACCTGAAATACAAAATATCTGAGGATCAGGGATATGCTCATAGGCTATATGTCATGCCTTGTATGTATAAAGCCTTGAGTGTGATCCCCAGCACCACAAAATTGTCTTATTATGTATTATAATAAAAATAAAAAATTGAAAACTTAAATATTCAGTATCAGGAAGAATTCATCCCTCTTTCACAAAATATGTCACTGTGTTCTATTTGTATTCATCTGGACAATGTGCTGGATCTAGTAATATAGAACTATACAAACCAAACTCATACCTCAATAACATATAAAAACTAAAATAAATATGCCATACTGAAAGTGAACTCCATATTTTGTAACAAAGAAAGTTTTGCTAGAGTATTTAAGGGAGGTCTCCAAAACAATGTTTGGCCAGGTCGAGGGTGGGGTGGAGGACATTGTCACTCCTGTTACTTCTATGTTGCCAGGCCAGGTTCTCCAGAGCTACATGAGGCAATGCTCAGTCTGAGGATCTAAATAAAATTCATCTGCATTCAAAGCATGTGCCCTAACTTTTGTATTATTTCTGATCCCTGATCAATAGTATTAAAGAAAGCAAATTGAGCTACTTTATCATGGGTGAAGGCAGGGAGGGGATCTACCTGAAACTTTAATATCATGAAGGCATTGAAGTAATGAAGACTAGTGTGTCTGCACTTAATTTTAGGGATATAATAAAGGTATACATACAAAATTGTCTTAGTGAATAGCTCCTCAGAATGAGGAAGAAAATTTATAGACATGTAATTCTAACTGGAACCAATTATTGAGAAAGGGGTGGTAATATGAGTTCATTTATGATAGATATGTTTAAAAGACATAGGGATTCATATTTGGCAAACATATGTACCCATCTTAAATTACTCCCATTCCACTGAGAATGGGCATAGGAAAAGATGGACAGGTAAACTATCTCACTGGTTTTCCCTCAAGGGACAACCCAGGGAGGGCTTATTGATAACAATATCACCTAAAGAAATAACTTTATTTGGGGACCGTATTCAGAAGTGCTCAGGGTTTACTCCTGGCTCTGTGCTTAGGGATTGCTCCTTGTCATGCTCAGGGGACCACATGGAGAGCCAGGGGTTGAACCTCAGTTTGCTGTATGCACTGTACTATCTCACAGACCTCAGAAGAGAATTTTGGAGGAAACTCTACCCTGCCCTTGGGAGTTTGGGATTGCATTTCTGTTCATAACTAAAGGGAGGGAAAAAACCTCGTGCAAGGTTTCACTATTGATGTATTAAAGGCTGGGAGATTAGTATCCTTATTTGGGTTTGTTTTCTCTAATCCATCTGGGAAAATTTAATATTAGATTTATCAGACAATTCAATCATAAAAGCGGCACTTATCACAGATTAAGAACTAGTTTTAAGGATATAGGAGCCAAGGAAGAGTAAAGTCTTGCTTTCTTTTCTCCAAATATTCTAGTGGGCCAAGGAAGATGAACACCATGAAGAGTTTATATCTCCCAGCATTGTTGGGATAATTTGTAAATTTCACCCATCAGATACTAATGAATTTTGACAAAGTCACAAAGATATGAAGAGATAGAGGAATCTCCAGAGAAATTGCTAGAGTAATAAGGGCTCTCTGCCTTTGGTATTTGGTATCAGAACAGCCCTCATAAAGTGTTCATAAATGTGGGAAAAGACTTAACACTTATGGAATAGAACACACAGATTCAATAAAGTATCTTTTGCAGCTTTAATAGAAATAGTTGCTTCTTTATTTTAAACCCATCTCTAATTTCTTGGGAAACCTGAGCAAGTTATATTTTGTCATCACCTGCATGTGCAGGACTGGGCAATCATATTCTCATACTCCTTATACAAGATACTTCCATTTGCCTCAATCAGAAGGATACTAATAGGGACATACTTATAAGGGACACAGGAGGGTTGAGGTACACTTTGGTCCACCAGTTCATTTATGAGGTTCTGGATGATGGCATGATTGGGAGAATTGAGACCATGGCGCAGTACCCGAGGACAAGTTCCCTTACAGTAGTTTGGACTGTAGAGATAGGGAGCAATAATCCAGTGATCCCAGCCCAGCTGGTGGAAACTGACTTGGAAAGGATGGAGGGAACATTGGCTACTTTCAGGTCCATCGTGTTCCTGAGAGGGACCCGGAACCTCAGACCTGATAGTACCTGCTTGCCGGGCCCTCCGCAAAAAAGGAGGATCCCTTCCAGTAAACTCCGCCAGGCCTCTAGGGAGAGCTTTGGCCTTATAAACACTTTTATGAGTATCATTGAAGTAGAACAACAAGAAGACAATGTCCAAGGATGAAGTGCCATGCCACCTGAGCTCAAGTACTTGACCTGCTTTTTGTTGCTGACACATGAAGCGGAGTTGCAGAATCCTGCGCCCCTTGTGATTCCAGAGCTTTTGCTGAATGTGTTGTGTGATGTCCATTTCTGCCCATGATTTGGAAAGCATAGAAGGCTTTGAGGAACCTCTTCGTGTAGAATGAAAGTGGTTGGTTTGTCTTTTCTGTACCCAAGGTTCCACGTGGCAGGAGAGATGGAAACGACTTAGATGAAGTTGATGGCGATAAACCACAGTGGCCCTGACTAATTGATATCCTACCCGGTTTTGTCGCAGAGGAAAGTTCAAGGTCTGTATATGCCACGGACCTGCAAAAGAAGAAAAAGAGAAAAGGATTAGTTTCTTTCTTCCTTTTTTCCTATTGGTTTTTCTTGGGAAACACATGCAGTAATTCTCAGGTGTTACTTCAGCTCTGCACTCAGGAATTACTTCTGGCAGTGCGTGAGGGACCATATGGGATGGCAGGGTTTAAACCTGGTTAGATTGCATGCAAGGCAAGTGCCCTTACCTGCTCTACTATAATTTCAGTCCTTATTTCTTTTTTATTTATTTTGGATACAAGAAGTGGATACAAGAAGTGCTCACTGGGTTTAGATCTCAACCTATCACCATGCAAAAAATCAAATAAAAATGGATTAAAGACCTAAATATCAGATCAGAAATCATAAGGTACATTGAAGACAAGGTTGGCAAAACCCTCCACTACATTAAAGCTAACGGTATATTCAAAGATGACATGCCACTGACCACCAAGTGGAAACAGAGATAAACAAATGGGACTATATTAAACTAAGGAGCTTCTACACCACAAAGGATACAGTGACCAAAATACGAAAACAATCTACAGAATGGGAAAGAGTATTCATCCAATACCCATCAGATAAGGGGTTGATATCAAGGATATACAAGGCACTGGTTGGAATCTACAAGAAGAAAACATCTTACCTCATCAAAAAATGGGGCAATGAAATGAACAGAAATTTTCTCAAGGAAGAAACATTAAGGGCAAAAAGGTAAATGAAAAAATGCTCTTCATCACTAATCATCAGAGAGATTCAGATGAAAACAACTATGAGATACCACCACACACCACAGAGACTGGCACACATCCAAAAGAACAAAAGCAACCACTGTTGGCGTGGATTTGGGGAGAAAGGGACTCACTTACACTGCTCGTGGGAATGCCTACTGGTTCAGCCCTTTTGGAAAACAGTATGGACGCTTCTTAGAAAAACAGAAATTGAGCTCCCATTTGACCCAGTGATACCATTCCTGGGAATATATCCCGGAGAGGCAAAAAAAGTCTAGTCAAAATGACATCTGCACTCGAATGTTCATTGCAGCACTGTTTACAATAGCCAGAATCTGGAAAAAACCCGAGTGCCTGAGAACAGATGACTGGTTAAAGAAACTTTGGTACATCTACACAATGGATTACTATGCAGCTGTTAGAAAAGTTGAAGTCATGACCTTTGCATATAAATGGATCAACATGGAAAGTATCATGCTAAGTGAAATGAGTCAGAAAGAGAGACATAGAAAGATTTCACTCATATGTGGAATATAAAGTAACAAAATGGGAGACTGGCACCCAGGAATAGTAGGGATAAGTACCAGGAGGTTGGCACCAAGGCTTGGAAGCTGGCCTCACATGCTGGAGAAGGACCAGTTCAGAAAGACAAGGGAACACTAGGTAAAGCTTGGTTTGAGGACCCGCAGGGGATGGGAGATGTGCGCTGAAAATAGACTATAGATCAAACACGATGGCCACTCAGTGCCCCTATTGCAAACCATAGCACCCAAAAGGAGAGA